>NC_091105.1:7872938-8110438 GCF_024713975.1 Paralichthys olivaceus
GTCCCTGAGTGAACGAATGAACTATACGTATGAGACTGCAGGCTGTGAGTACGACAGGTCAAGGTTATGTTACGAGTGTGTGTCTGTCTCTCTGTATGTGTGTGTGTGTGTGTGTGTGTGTGTGTGTGTGTGTGTGTGTGTGTGTGTGTGTGTGTGAGGCGTCAGTGTACTCAAGGACACAAGTGTGTGTGTGTGTGTGTGTGTGTGTGTGTGTGTGTGTGTGTGTATCTTGATCATACGTGTACATGTGCATCAAACTAGCATGTGTGATGCGAGCGTGCATGTGAGTGTAAGGTCATCCCTATCACCAGAGCAAACACAGGCCCCATCACTTCAAAGCAAACAGCAGCTCAGCCCAGCGTATGCATTTTAAACACTTTATCACTTATTGTCCAGCAAACACACACGTTGCCATGAAATAATATGTTATTTTACATTTTCTGCAGATGCAAACTCTGGGCTTAAAATATGTCAACATTAAAACCTGAACTGCAAAACAATCTCCTTGTCACTGCCATCATCATCACCATTATCATCCTCACTCTGCATCATCATAATAATGTTGCTTTAAAGAGCATTCACTTTAAAAAAAGATCATACAATTAATGCCAGTGCAGTGCAGCATTACATCATCTCAGTGGTGACAATAGAGATATTGAAGTTTTTCTCTCTATGTAGCTGACAATAGTTGCTTTCACTTGCTTGCCATTTGAAAGCACTTATCTTAAGTGGATCTAAGTAGAGTAAATTGTAATTGCAACACAGAAATGCTACATATGGTCCATAATGTTGGGCAAGACACTCAGCTGCACAGTGAAAAGAAAAGCAGCAAATTACATTAGAAAAGGTTAGCACAATTTGGTCAAGTACGAAGGCTGTAATAAGAAAATGTTTTCAACTGAATGTCTGAATTTAAGCCTCGACACTTAAACCAAGTAAAGGTCAACCACACGCAGATACAGATATATATATATATATATATATATATATATATATATATATATATATATATATATATATATATATATATACGTGCCATGCGCACCGACTTGAAGGAGATGTACTTTATCTTGCATGGCACGGAGACACGCACGCGCATACTTGGATGCAGCCAATTAGGTCCACCACCTTCAGAGAAACACCAGTGGGCATGTAAGATTCGGAGTCCGGAGGGCCTCTAAAGCCTAACACAGTCATAAGCCAGAAATAACACACACACGTCTCCAGTAGGCTCTGCAGACCATGTTAAACAGCAAGTCAAAGACAAAACACTCCATTCCATCTCTGACATTTCCAATATCTGTCTATCCCTCATAAACCTCTGTACGGCCATGAAGTGACTCATTCTTCACAGATGACCGTGTTCTACCTGGGTGGTCAGCGGGCCGACCGCTGCCAGCACCTCCTCGTACTTGTTATAATTAATAAATCATTAATCCTCTTTACATTTTACAGCTTTTTGTCATGGGACACAGTCGGACATGTTGAAGAGTAAAAGACTCAAATCGTGGCAATATATTATAGATTTGGTGTCTAAGAGCTTTAATGTGAATCTATTTGTGTTTTTGTTGTTTTATCGTCTCTCTGCCAGCATGTTGTTGTGAAGCTCTTTGAGTCAACCTCCCCTTGCAGCTCATAACTCTGTTTCGACCCCCCCCGCCTCACCCCTTGCTCTTCCTCTTCTCTCCCTCTGTTAATTCACTACACTGTCACCAGTCAGTGTATTTACCTAACACCAATCTTTCTCCTCTCCCCTCTTCCGATCCTCCTCTCCTCTCGGTCCCTTTTCTCCATCTCTGCCCCAGTGAACGGTGAGACTGTGTGAGTGAGTGTGCAGGAGATTTAGAGCGGGGATCAATAAGAAATTTAAAAATCAATTCACTTAGCGCCAGGAAATCAATGGGCCTAATCGGGATGCCAATCGGCCCAGTCAAAACAATTAAGAGGGAAGAAAAATGTTTAACAACCTCCCCTCTCTTGCTTACATAGACACAGGGGAGAGAGGAGAGCGAGTGACGGGGGCCTAAAGTGGAATATCAGAGGCAGACGGAGAGGGACGAGATGGAGTGATATATCGGAAGGAAAGGCTCAGGAGAAAAAGCTCAAAGCTTAGACCCAAGGAAAGAGGGATTGGAGGGAGGGGCAGAGGAAGGCAGGGAGCCGGGGACAGGACTGGAGATAAAGAACAGTAAAAAGGAAGCGCATGATGCAGTGGGGGTGACAGTTATGAAGGACAAGAGAGGAGAACAGGAAAAGTTGAAGAATTTTGGAAGACATGACACAGCCACGGTTCCATTCTCGTGTGCATATTCTGCCGTTTGTTCCAGGAGGAAAAAGTGACATGTAACAGAGGGTTACAAATAAGGTTACGGTTTGTGATCAGAAACACAAAAAGCAATGCCCTCCCTCTGGAAGTGGTGCAATTTGGTTCATCAAAAACATCCAAACCAGCTGCTCCCTACGGTCAGAGACAGTACAGTGTAGCACTCATCCTCGCCAGACAGCCAATCAACTGACAGCCAGAATCACAAACAGCCAACACTTCCAAATCAGCGACATCACAAAAAAAAAAGAGGACTTTTTGCTCCCTGACGAAGCGTCCAATCATACCAAATGTTTGTCAGCCCTGATGCCCAATGAGGAGGCTGCAACTGACTGCAGCAATGACAGAATGGGTTGGTGGGTGGTGGGGGGTCTAATTTGGGGTCAATCAATAGATCTCTCCTCTCTCTATCTTCTGCTCGCTCACCACGCTAAAATCAATGGGAAAGCCAATAGTTCCCCGCCCCAGTGTGGATTAGTGAACACACAACTAATCAGCCAGTCACTGAAACTGACATCTCAGCTATTAACCTATTGATACGGGAGACACGTGTTGAACACACACGCTCACACACACACACACCAATACAAACATCTGTGCTGCTGTAATGATGAGGAAAATTCCTGAAGATCTGGGCACACATGGTGTAGTGGTGGTGTTTAAAAAGCAGAGCCATTCATTGTAAATCTTGCAAAACATCTTATGTTAACTGTAAATATTCTAAATAAAAAATATCTTTAGAGCATAAATATATTCTTTGTCTATGCATGTCTTGCCTGGTAGTGTAAGAATGAAACACTTCCAAGCCGCAGCAGCAGCAGCAGCAAGGTGTTTCACAATTAGACCGATGACTTCGACATTGTCCTCTGATTCAGTTGCAGCCGGCAGCCATTTCGATTTTTTTTCATCCTCTCTTTCCTCCAGTCGGACATCGCATCACGTGCAACATCTTTTCTGTGGGATCCCTGGCTTTGAGGGTCACAGGGTGGGACTCAAAATGACTCCGTGTGGACGGCAGCTTCGCTCTAATTCAGGTTTCAGCCACCGGCCAGCCAGCACCAGCCTCCATTAAGAAAAGAGCGAGTGCATGTTAGAGAGCACGGGGAAAGTGTGTTTTTGTTTGTAACACGCTGCAGCTTCAGACTGATGTATAAATTGGACATATAAAAAAGCTTTTTTTTTTTAAAAATAACTGGTTGCAAGAATGGTGTGATAATGAACAGTAGACGGACGATAACATTTCAGGATTTCTTGAGTTGCCTGTTACTATAATGCACACAGCTGATTAGAGAGGCATTTCACAGAGAAGCTGATAAGTGATTTAAAATACGCCTGTCAAAAATCACATTAAAGACAATAAATTGCAGAGTTTTTTGGTGCCAAAACACCTCACTCCTCAGGAAGATAAAATAATATGTACCTGGCTCTTAAGAGGAGCACTACACAAGGATCATTTTTCAAAAATAACAGCCTGACTAGCTTTCATCCCTTACTTTTGAAAGCACTCTTGTTTTCTGAGATTGCCTCTCCTTCCTCTGTTCTTCCTCCCCTCCCTCTCGCCTCCCCTCTCCTCTCTGTCATGTTTTAGTTTTCATATGTTGGTTTTGTTCTTCCTCATTTTCCCCTTGTGTAAAAAATGAAAGGCTGAAAATAGGATGAGTGAGGAGGGAAGAAAGGCAGGAGGCAAAAGCAGCGACTGTACATCGGTGGAATCACTGTCTGCGGTGCTGAGACTGTTCTCTTCTCTCTGCACTGACAGTTACGGACCACAACACAGCTCCAAACCCCATCCATATACATCATACTCTGCAAACCAAACATTACAATGCAAATTCTCCCTCTGCCTGGTGCAGAATTATACTCTGTGTGGTATTCTTGCAGCATGACCATAGGAACAGCATTGGTCAGTCAGAGGCAGCTGCATAAAAAACACCCTTTAAATCACATTCAGATGTACAAGTTATTTGAAAAGCTAAACTCGGCCCATGCATGTTTTCTGAATTAGTTATCAGCCATGCACATTGTAGTGTGACAGGCGCGGCAAAGCAAGGATAACTGTCTGTCTTCCCCTATCTCTTTCTTCTTGCTTCTTGACGTTCTTTCAGCAATCCTCTTTCACACACTAAATGCACAAAGAGAATGGAAGTGAGAGGCGTGTGAGCCGGAGTAGATTTTGTTTTTTTCTTTCTCTTCGTAGACTGTATTTTCCATGGTGGACCCAGCATGAGAGGCAGGCAGTCATGGCTTGGTTGACATGATTCTACATTTAGGCCTAATCCACACATCGTCCTCCACACTGTTGTGGTTATGATGGAGTTGGAGCGAGGAACTTATTGAAAGAGAGAGAGAGAGACTTAGAGCAATAGGGAGCGAGAAAGAGAGAGTGTGCAGTATATTGTTGAGATGTCCACGCAAGTCCGGATGCATTGGTTCCGTATAACATTCCTATTCCACTTCAACAGGCGGATGCTGCCATTCTGAGAGAACGCAATCCCGATTTCTCGCTTGAGACCCAATATCTGCACCATACAAATAGGAGGATATGGAAGGAATGTGATACAGACTATGTGGAATATGGCTCTTTCTTCTTATCCCGCTCAGCCATATTGATGTTTTTGAGCCTTTCATTGCTCAGCCAAAATGAAGTCTTTCAGGGCCGAGCCGTTGACAGATTAAGAAAACATATCGTATTTTTTTGTAGGACATGACAGAGGCTCTCTTGTTATCTGAATAACATGAGCAGTGCTGAGGTGGCACGGAAACACAATTTGTGAAAAATTGTGTGGTTAAACTTCAGGGGAGAAATTACAGCCTGCACTCACAACAAAAAAAGTCCAATTCTGAAGTGAAAGTAGTTTTTCATTGTATCAATTCAGCTTTTTTTTTTTTTCTAATGATCATCTTGCAGGGGGGTGGGGGGGGGGGGGTTCATTTTGCTATGTAGTTGAAAAGAATGTCGTGATTATGCTCCAACATCTACAACCAAAAGAGAAAAGGTTGAAAATGTTGAGCTGCACATGGCGCAACACCCCCGAACCCTCACACCACAGAGAACCTGACGGGCTGCAAATCACTCACACCAAATCACAGAAAATTGATCACATCCAACAAAATGGCGGCAGTGGCGAAAAAATTGGTGTGAGCTTGAGCTCGCTCGGGACAGGGAGAAAAAAATCACCGGCAATTGCATTGTGACAGCTGCTTGGTGATTGTTCCTACAGAGAAAAAGTCTTATTGCCAAAAAGTCCAGTTAATTTGATGTGACTGATTAATTGCGATGGCGACCAGGGTGACATTTAAATCAGGCAGCAGAGTGGACAGCAAGCACCAGAATAAACAGGAGATGCTGGGCAGAGGTGTGGCGGCAAACACAGGATGTGTGGATGATAACAAAGAAAACAACAGGGGGAAAAACTGAAAAAGGTTGGAGGAGAGAAAATAAGGTGTGCTGCAGTCATGGAGTGTGTAAAGGGGTTATGCTGAGAGGTGGCATGTTCAGAAGCGATAGACAGAGAGGAGAAGAGGGAGGAGGTGGGTAACACGGAGGTACAGGGAGAAGAATCGAAGAGGGCTGGTAGAGAGAGGGAAGAAGAGATTTAGGATTAAGGAATGAGTGTGGGGTAAAAGGAGGAGGATTAGGGGTTCTGGTGAGAGGAGGACAAAGTGAGAGGCAGGTGGGATGGAGGAGGAGAGAACAGCAGAAGAAGAGACACAGAAAGAGGAACTGCACAGGGCTTTTGACGGAGAGGGACGAGGATAAAAAGATGTATTTTTCCTGCTTCCTCTGTTGTCCTCCCTCTCCTCTGGGTAACTTCCCGCTGCTCTCCCCCTCTCTGCTGCCTTCCTCCTCTGTCTGACACAGTGGGTAGATAGGTAGGAAACCTAATGGAGCCAGACACACTGGCTGCTCTCTGCTGACCCTCACAGGCAGAGGGTGGCCACTACAAAGTCTGCTTTTGACCAGACCAGCCGAGATCCCCCTCAACTGAGCGACCATCAATCCGCCACAATAGCCCGGAGGAGGCTGGGGGAGATGGGATGAGAGGGAAGGGCATGTGCTCCTGCGATGCTCAACGGGTAACGCACGGTTCTAACACTGTCAAGAATATGGGCTGTGATTCGTACTGGGCATCAGAGGAAATGAATGGGGTCCTGATGGTTCTTTGGCAAACACTCCAGAAATTCCCCTAAAAACGTGGTGATATTTTTAAAAAATGGGGCTCATAAGATAAATAATAATTGTGTCTGATAACATTTATCAGTACAATAATGCTGAAATGCTTGAGACACTGATTAAATGATCAGAAAGATTTATCCTAATTATATAGTAATAATGTACTGTAATGTACTGTTTGCAATAATTTCAATAATTCAAAAGGAACAAAATACCAAATGCTGCTGTTTACATCTTTACAATTGTAAGAAAAAAATATGCCCGCTCTAATTCATATTTACTAAAGAGAATAATTGGATTTTTGGGAGATTTTGGGTTAAAAATAAACCAGTTGCAGCGTTATCGGAGTCTCTCGACTTGTGATTGGTATTTGTAAATATCTTTGCCATTTTAAAGACAACACTGAAATGTAAAATTAAAGACAGTGACCATTAGCAGCATATTCGCAAAGATGAAAAGTAGAGAATTAATTTACACATAAGTGCACAGTAGCAGATTTGGAACTTATGTCATATTAAATATTTCACTTTCACATATAACTGCATGTCAGCTGTTAAAATATTTAAAAGAATTTCACATCACCAGATTCTGCTG
Organism: Paralichthys olivaceus; assembly: GCF_024713975.1. Classification (NCBI taxonomy): domain Eukaryota; kingdom Metazoa; phylum Chordata; class Actinopteri; order Pleuronectiformes; family Paralichthyidae; genus Paralichthys; species Paralichthys olivaceus. The sequence continues at coordinate 7,880,030 of NC_091105.1, forward strand.
ATTTTCTTTGTAATGTAATAATGAATTCCTTTGAGAGAAGTTAAATATTAGAATTTGGGGATTTTTGAAGTTTTACACCTTTATCACTGTTAAATCAACTCGGATCATGTCTGTAGCTTGCATGTATATGGAAGGTATAAGCTTCCATTACTGCAGCTAGTGATGGTCCAGGTTACTGTGGGTTTCTTGTGAAAGTCCAAATACTTTCCAAACAGGCCTCCTCTGATGCTTCAAGTGAAACCTAAGACGAAACATCCTTTGATTTGAACCCCACTCTGCATGCTTGCTCTAAAAAGCTTGAGGGTGTAAACGGGCACAGACAAAAGCTGGGTTACGGCTGTGGCCGGGTTCCAGCGTGGGAGCACATCCAGGGTCCAAAGCTGTGGCAGTTCGGGGGCCGACGCTGGGCTTATATGTCCTGCAGGTAAAATGGATGAGGGTCAGCGTGTTGGGGGAGAGTCTGCCTCCCTGGTCATTGTGTGGGGGGAGGTACTCATTACAAACTGACCGTTATGGTGACAAGCAGTGACACACTGAAGCTTCACTCTGGGGAATTAAATGGTGGCCAGAGGATGGGATGTGCAAAAGGTTGTGTGGACATTGTATACGAGGTTGCATTGTTCCAGTTTTTACTCTCTATACATTAAGTGGCTATAGTGTGTACATGTGTAATTGTGATTCTGTGTTGCCGTGTGTGTGAGAGAGAGTGTGTGTGTCCAGGCTAGATAGCCCATATTTGCTAATCTGTAGGGGGTAGCAGGAGGAAGGGGATAGGGTCATAAACCGGGGTCAGGTGTTAATTCACTGCTTCAAACCAGAGCCAAGCACCAAAACCAGGGGAGACCGGAGCAGTGCAGAGAAACAAAAACCACACGGATGCATTCAAGGTCCACTGGTGGTGTCTGTCGTCCTGCCGTTTTCCTCTTTAGATTCCAGCTCACTCTTTCCTTCACCTCTTTCTGTCCTAAATTTCACCTCCTCTAATTCCACCCTTGCCCCCTTTCCCCATTCTCTCTCCTCTCCCTGGCCAGTCCAGTATGCTGCTTCCTCCCCCAGCTGTTAGACCCCCCCCCAAAGGTCAGTCCGTCTGCAGGGTCATCAGTCTGGGATGAAGCTGAACTTTGACACAGAGCCCTTGATGTATTCCAACCACAAACGCGCAGACACACTCACATAATGGGCATGTGTGGTCTCACAAGAGGCCCGTTTCATTGTGGTCATTTTTGATCAATTTATCACTTCTCCTTTGTCACTTATTGAAGTCCTGTCTGTGCTGGTGAAGCTGCGGTTTGACCGGCTGCTACTGTGGCCGCCGCCGAGGGCTCGGGCTGAGGAAGACAACACCTTCGACGACAGGATCTTTGCGGATGATTAATCCAAACACCATTTATCAGCTAATCGATGCAGCGATGATCGTGAATTGCCCATTGATTATAGTCAATAACCACAGTTGACATGACTATGTGGTGGAAAAAACACTCTCTCGAAAGATGAGAGGAGTCGAGAAGCCACAACAGACATGTACAAATAAATCCAAGAAAGAAGAGGAAAAAAATCCTCCCTAATCTAGGCTGTTTGTCTCAGTGGCTTTCATCAATATCAAACTCACCTTAATTCAAATACAAAATGAATTTAGTCAACAAGGACTAATTAAAAAAAGATCCCTCTTTCTGTTTTTCATATTTTCTCTATAGCAGTTTTCATTTTAAAAAGTGTGTGAAATATATAGAAATTATTCAATTTAAATGTATAAACCTTGTTTCACAATAATCACAATGGCAGATATCTGTGTCCATGAATTTCAAAATGTAATTTAAAATAATATGCAGTAAACAGACAATTCTTATAGAACTGATTAAAACAAGGAGCAGTGCAGTTTCTCTATCAAAGTTTTCTATTCAGTCAAAGCCTGAGTTAATATATTCCTCACACAGCGGTCACTGCTGGCCCCTTCTTATCACGGAAAAACGATGCATCGTGCAACTGCAATCTTTGCGCCTTAATTGAGGAACTGGCCAGACGACCTTTGACCTGCCGGTCATTACCACATTGTGCACCGGGCCGCAGAGAGCAGCCATCATTTGGGAGGGGAGTCGTGTGCAGAAGAAAAAATGGATTAATTTTGGACGGCCTGTGGTGCTTGACACCGACTGGAAGTGGCCAGTTCCAAATATATATATATATATATATATAAATATACCGAAAAAGAAATCACACACATCAAAGGTTGATTTAACAGCAGAACTGAGCCAGTAAACCGTTTATGGAATGAGCTTTCAGACTTTAACATAAACCATAAAATTGAATGTATCGGTGGCGCGGTCTGTTTCAAGTTGATAAGGTGCGGGACAGGGGGTCACGGTGCCACTTCTGCACAAACACACCAGCTCCTGATCATCTGCAGACTTGGATCAGTCGCCTCAATCCGATTTGGATCCTCTGTAAAATATTAATACTGATAATAATTTTCCCGGAACACGCTGCTTTTAGAAAAACCTCGTGCAGAATTATGAGAAGATTATTTTATGAAGATATGTGAAGAGCAGCTTGCAGGTTAATGCTGGAGTTTCCTGAACGTGCAGGTTTCATCACTTCGGTATTTATGTGCTTCATTTGTCCACCTGATTATTATTTAAACTTTATAAAACTGACGGTATTGCGAAGGCAATTCTCGTCCTCAGATTCATTTCTAAGCGACTCTATTTGCACTTTACTTTTTTTGCAACTCTATGCTTCAGACATTTTCCTATAGGAAAGAGAAAAACAACGTTTTCATCACATCGAGGCTAAATAATTCTCAAATAGACAGGGTTATATTTTAAAAGACTAATGACTGAAATGGTCTATTATGCAAACGTCTTAAGGAGTTTCTGTTTTCTTTTAAGACGATAAACGCACCACTTTCCAGTTATGATTAATATTTGCATGATATTTCAATCATTTATTCCTCGAAATAGCCGCTTGAAATTTTCTGATACAATTATATTATCAGACCACAAAAAAACGAAATACACATTAAGATGCAGATGAAACAATGGGTCCGGTGTTTCGAAATATTCTTGAACTTTTAAGCAAAATGATTTTGAGTGAATTCGAAATTTAAATCGTACATCCCATAAACTGCAAGCAACAGGATAATATTCATAATTTAAATGTATGACAATTGCACAAATAAATAGTAAGTGAAGGCCTATTGTTTCTTATCATTTAAATAATATGCATAGATGACATCCAGAACTCAGAGCAACGAAATGTGCAGGAGAGGCAGCACCGATGAAAACGATCGTGAAATAAACTCGGAATCTTAAAATACATATATGCAAAAATAAAATGTATTAACATTCACATATTCTCTGAAGATGAACACTTACAGTCTGTTAAACTGCGACATGAGGTCAAACATGTTCAGACTGATCAATAACTTTGATTCCAGCCATGGATGTTTTCAATGACGATGATTTGGAGATTTAGACTTTAGATACAAAGCAACAGTGTGAATCGATCAGGTCACATCACAGCGAGATTCAGAATCATTACGCTTTGAATAAAACATAATTTAAAGGAATACACTTGAAGCCAATTCTTAAATAGCGCATTAAAAAATGTTTACAATCAAATTACGGAATGATTTGGAAGTATACACACACACACACACACACACACCCTTTAGCACATTGGTATTAAATTACACTGATGGTTCTAAGATGATGGAAGATGAAATATAACTCGATATAATATAACATTAACTTAAAACATCACTGTCAACTACAAGTCACAAGTCGCAGAGAATGAAGAATAGAAACATGTTCATCGTGCCCACATCAAGAAAACGTTTGGATGCGTAAAACAAAAATATGCACGTATTATTACTATAAACTCTTTTCTCATTAAGAAGGTAAATGTGGGACTTAAACGTCTGAATAGAGTGTAAAGTAACTTCATGTTTCTCGGTGCAGCTCTTGTGAACATGCAACCGAGCACCAACTTTTAATGATACAGGATTTTACAAATATGCAATGAAAGCAACCTGATGAGAACAGATGTATGAAGGGTTCTTTAAAAAACAACTGAGATCGTCTCCTTTACAGCTGCAGTCTCAACTGTCTGCTGACCAGAACGTGTCCGGGTCTCAGGGGGTTTGAGTCACATGTGCACTGTGCTTCACACTTCACGTGTTGGACTGATATTTAATATCATCACTTTAAAGGTGTTCACAGGTTGTGTGTGATATTTATTTACAAGAGCATTGCTATGTTAAGCAACACAACCAGAAGAGCAGTGCACATGCAGTTTCTAATTATTCTACAAACTTAGACAAGCTCAGTCGGTGCTGCAACAACCCTTTCCCTGAAATCTTCAGTATAACGTTCTAGTGCTTTAGATTCATAGATGTAACCCTGGACCATCAGGCCTTGTGATATCAGAAAAAGATAATATAGCCAACATGTCCTTCATCAACATTTGGTTTAGCTGAGTGAAACTCCACGTGTTAATGTCAGATGAGGCACTGATGAGTCTAAACGTGACCTTGAGCATCAGTTCAATGATTTTAACTGTCAGCAAAGGTCAAGCAGAGGTGGACGGAAGTGAAAGTCACGTTTGAACCAAACCATAGCAATAATCATTAATGGGACCAAATACATCCACAGAGGTGGGTGTGTGTGTGTGTGTGTGTGTGTGTGTGTGTGTGTGTGTGTGTGTGTGTGTGTGTCAGTGCAAGATTGTATACAAACTGAGAGCAAATGCGACCACAGATATTAAGTCACAGAAGACGATACTGACGCTATATGATCCAAGAGCTTTAGTACACGTTTAGTCGGAGTGTTTTAGGCAAACAGGAGCAGCTTGGTGATCGGGTATTACGCGCAGCGCAGCGGCGGAGAGGCGAGCCTCGGCCGAAAGATGTCCAGCTCCACTGGCCGCTCTCCTCCTCTCCTCTGCCGGTGCGAGCTCGCTGCTCGGCCTTATAAAGCCCAAAGATCCCCCTCCTTTTAATTGATTTTCCTATAATTAACTCAGTCTGTCCATCGATTTCCCTTCTGCGGACGATCAGCCCTCGTCGAGCTGACGTGTTATTGTGCTATCTGCGGGCATCTGGATGCCGACGAGCGAACGACGACAACATTGATTAAAAACCTCTGATCACTGGTGGACTTTGGCCGTAAACCACACACAGGAAACAAGTATTCACTAATTAAGACACGTGTATGTGAACACACCACCCTGCACGTGAACATGCACCCACCTGTGCGTAAAAGCGCTTAAATCAGCCAGCATGGCCTCTCACTATAAGGCACCAAACAACAAAGAGAATCAAGCCTGAATAGAAGTCAACAGCACCATAGATTCTGAATAGTGTAACTCTCTTGCTTCAGCATCACTCTCTATACAAGCCAAAGCTCTATGCGGCCAGATGTGCATGGATTCAAATGTCAGCAGCAAACAAGATGAGCACCCGCATTCAGCAACAACGACAACAAGCACAGGTCCACGCACAACGTTAATATGATGCAAAGCAATGTGCACGACATGCAGGTGATGAGAGGAAGCGTCACAGGGCGCAGAGAGAAAATGCACATACACAGCGCAGCACATTGCAAATCAAATATTCCCGCGATAATACAACATGCAGAGCAGGCGAGGAGACACAACGCTATTCGTCCACGGAGCAAAGGAGCAAGGGAGGATGAGAAGAGAGGGGAAAAGAGAGAGTGGTTCGGGAGAGAGGGAGTGAGAACACGAGGGTTGCCCCGGTGAATTAATTTCTCTCTAATCAATAAAAAAAAGCCCAACCCCGCACACACCAAAAAAAATCATTAGCACCGATATTTCTCCAGCACTGTCCCCTCTCTGCAGCGCCTTTCCCCAGGACACTGCCGGGAGGAAAGTCCTGCTCCCCCCCTGCAAGTGGACTACACAACCTTTTTTTCTGAATCGACACAGAAACACAGAGAGATTGTGATTTGAGGAAGAAAAAAAAAGAGGGGAGAGAAGGGGAGTGTGTGTTACAGCTGAGCGGAGAGGAAAGGTGAAAAGACACATGGAGGAAAAGGAGTTCAGTCTGCAGGATGCATATCAGAGCTACCCCCCCACACACCCTAACCCGCCCCCTAAGATCGTCTTCCTGTTGGTTTTTGTGTCTTTTTTCTGTTTTGTGCATGTGAAAATTTACCAGTGCTTCCATCGGTGAACGTCTCCATCCCCGCCATGCGAGCAGCCTGTCTGGACAAGAGAGGGATGGAGAGCCAAAAGATGGGGGGAGAGGGTACGGGGGGAGGCAGAGGTGCATGTAAGGGGGGGTTGTGGGGGGGGCAGTGTGTGTGTGTCTGTATTTGAGGGTGGTGGGGGGTGATGTGGGTCGGGGCTCAGCATTAAACTGAGGGGTGGGGGTTTAGAGGTGGGATGGGGGGTGTTTGGGGGCATATGGTTACACCCTAACCTTTCATGTCCCCCATCTTTTCTCTCTCTCCCTCTCTCTCCATGTCCCTCGTTGTCCCTCTTCCTCTCTCCATCCCTCACCCTTCATGTGTGTCTCTCAGTGGTTTCCATGGTGACCCGGTGGCTGTGGTGGAGCTGCTGCTGCTGCTGAGGAGGAGAAAGAGGCGCGTGCATGAGAGAAGGAAGGAGGGAGGAATAGGCAAGACTGTCATTGGAAAAGCGTGCGAGGAGAGGTTTGTGACACATGGGAAGGGAAATTAGCAACCACGAGCATTTCCAGGATTAAATATCACTGCACAAAAACTCATTTTGCGTACCTTACTGATGCCGGGGATGTTTGTGGTGCTGATTTACTTTGCAGGTGCAAGATGTTTAAAGGGCCCAGTGACACAGACTGAGTCGTCTGCATAACAAAGTCGTTAAGTACGTAGAAACAAACCATAAAGTTCCTCAAGTTTACTGTGTTTCTCTGTGTGCTGTGACTTCCTGACATAACAGCTGATGCTCATGTGACTCAGTGAATATTCAGCAGCAGCTCTGGGTGCTGTTTTGAATATGAGGCCTCCTTTAAATTCATCCACGTGCTGCCACCTGCAGGCCACAGAAAACACAGTGCTCCCTGCTTCGGCATGAGCCAAGAAACCTGCAGTTCATTCTGATCACAGAGGAGCTGACATAGTGACTCTTTCAACAAGTTCAATCATTTAGACCTTTTTAAGACCACGATAAATTAAGTTTAAGAGCATGTCAAGTACAACAGATATGAAGGAATATGAGAGTCCCAGACTTACTCATAATTGAATATACGGTGAAGTAGATTAGTAGAAAGGCGACGTTATCTCACAAAATACAGACAGAGATGATCTCTTTCCCACAGCCGGACGGGTGCAGTATGATGAATTCCGACCGGGGACTATCAGATATCACAATGCTGGTCTTGTAGTTTTATACAGTTTACAAATATTTGTATCATTGAGAAAAAACTACGATATATAGATATTAAAAACTATGCAGGTCACCGAAATAATTATCTTGAAAAAAGTGCATTAAATGTATGTTTGCATAATTGAGGCATAACTGAATGTAATATGTAAGACCTAGTCCATAATGCTTTCACATATTTGATTTTTTATGGCCTAAAATTATGATTATCAAATTTTAGACTTGACACTGAGTTGATCTGCATGTTGTGATTTAAGAGTGACTTCACTCAATCAAGCAAACTAGACCTGTTTTGTGCAAATTGTAATGTCTAGAACAAGAAACGTCTCAAAAAAAATTAATTCTTAACTTAATTTTAAATAAAGCAACTGCACAGACAAAGTCCGTCTCCAATGTGTGTATTTAAAGAAATGTGCTCATATGTTGTCATTTTGAAAATCTTGTTTGGGATTTGCTGTGGCAGCCGACTAGCTTTATAACCCCACACCGTGCAGAGATAAACCAAGGAAGGCCAAGGAGCCAAGACGGCTTTGGAGAAGATCATCTAATCTAATTTTCTCTCCTCAATAAAAGCCGTAGAATTTCCCCCCATCAGAGAGCTGTACCATATGCTGCAGGGTATACATACAATAACAGCAGCCCCAGTGGACCGGCAGAGGGCTATACTGTCTATCAGCTTTAGATGACACGTTTTGATAGGAGACTGATTTAGGCCTGAGCTACCGCAAGATGACTCGAGTCTCCATCCAATCAAGGAGGTGTGAAGAACACCTGCGGACAGTGGAATAGTCTTCGGGAGGATGATGGCCAGTGTCCGTCCACACAGCCCAGCATTGCATTAGCTTTTTCACCACAATACGATTTGCACCATGGACCACAGATCCAACTCTGATGTCTCTATGAAGTGTTTGAGGCAATAAAAACGCTATATATATATAAACGCTCACCGTGCCACATGTTCACAGTGTGCAATCGTGTTTGAAAATAAGGGTCGTGTGATTTATTTTTTACTTCAAGTTAATTCCCTGGTGAAGGTAAGAGAAAGTGAAAACACGTGTTGAAACTCATTGATTCATTAAAAAACATTCAATATCAATTTGACCATTGTTTACCTTTTGCTTCCCTTGGTGCTTTGGTTCCCCGTCTACTGCATCACAGGACCGCCACTGTCCTGGCCCAGCTCCATCACCATAGCAACGTGATCTCTGACCCCATCTGTGGAATCCTTGACCTGGATGTAGATCAGTGCGGCAACGACGGAGCCTATTGGCTGAAAGCTGTCTCTGTGTGGAGGCTGCAGACGAGTGGGGATTGTGGCTGTGATGATGCGGTTCAGCCTGGGAAGACGGCAGCATCCTGGGGTCTGCTACTACTGGCAGACTCAAATCCTGTCCTCGGACTCAAAACACAACTTCAGCTCAAGAAACCACATTCTGTCACAGAGAAAACGGACATATAGCAGTTTTCAAGAAATAGTTTGACATGAAAAAATTCCCCTTGTGGCCTTAAAATAGCTTAAATGTAACTTGACACCGTCCTTTACTTATGTCATGACTGAATAGGGTATTAGTATAAATATGCTGCTCACCTGCAGTTGAGGAGCTTTTTCCTGCAGCTGAGCCCCACCCACAGGATGATAGGATTGGTTTCTTAGGTTTGTGACATCACAAACCCTGGCTTTCTGAATTCATTTCTTCTGACTGGCATTTGCTGACGTTGCAGTGTTAAGGTGGAAATACTAAAAAATTAAAAACATATCTTGTAATCATGTAAAGGACATACGGTGGACATGTTAACATGTTTAAATACTTCATTTAAAACAGAGGGGGACTTTAAAGGAAGATGAAGAAAGAGTTTGAGAAATGCCAGAAGTTGTAGCACTGGGTCCAATACATCGTACATAGTGCCTGTTGGAGACGAGACCTCAGAGATCTGACTTGTCTGGTAGACAGCTGCCTGACGGAAAAGAAGGGAAGGACTTGCTATCGTTGTTCTGCCTGGATCTTGTTCTTGGATATTTGTGAACAAAATTTTCCTGAGAGCTCCAGATCTGCGCTGAGATTTCTTTGACAAACAAATATCTCATGGTGGTGCCATCCAAGAGGGAGCAATTGTACAGAGGAGGAACAAGGCGGCATCTTTTTAAGTTGGACCTCTGTAGTTTAGCAGACTTCTCTGAACGAGAGGCCAGTTCTCCCACTGGGCATCACATCACTGGTCTTGCTTCAAGGCTGGGTGTGGTGAAAACTGGGCTTTCAAAAATCCCAGTTTTCCCCAAGGCAGACCTGGGGCAGTTTAACCAGCCATCAAACAAGACATACTCTGAATAGGGGAGAATTGGCCCTATCACGTTTTCCACTAGTCCCCAACTCCCAAGTCAATGATAAAACTTTGTACAGACACTTGCCTGCATTTTTGAAAGGGCAGTTGTGGTCAGAACATTTTTAACTTGGCTAATAATGATGATGATGTTTTTAAGAAAGAAACAACTGATTACTAAACTTTATTACACAGCATTAGTGACTGCAGTTTGTGTGCACACAGGATACAATAAACAACAAATGTTTAAAATGAACAGAAATATACAGTTTATTTACATGTGTTGTTGAGTATTAATCATATTTTAGTAACAATCTAAAATGCCATTTAGAGCTCAGTCAGTGTTTATGACCTCCTGGACACAGGCTGCAAACAAGGCCATGTTAAGGAAGGAAGTGAATAGGTTAAATACAAATTATAGGTGATCTGGGCCTGTAAAGGATGAGAGTACTTAAAACATCTCCAAATTATGTATCACTACAACTGAATGACCTAACCTTGAACCTCAGCTTGCCTAAAACCCATCACAGTGCCAGTGCACAGTGATTACTTAGACTCAGAAGTGAAATGAGGCTGCTTTTCAACGTGCCCTTTAGCCGACATTTACATTATTTATTCATGTGCTCCTGAACTGTGATGGTCTACATCAGAGGACTTAATTATGTCCAAGGAGGCAGCACTGATCAGTCAAAGGCCTCACTTACTACCATGAGGACGAAACACTTGTGCATAACACATCAACATCTCTTAATGCAACAGTGAAATCAATTAAATACAGGCCTATTGAATCATATTAGTATTGACTCATAATCCTCGAAACAAGTTGGCACAAGTAAGGAACTGAAAGCCTCATATTTTTAACAGGGGGAAATGGCCATAATCTTCATGCTGCAGACCAAAATGAATGAGAATTAATACAGCTCACAATCTAAAAGTATCACATACATGATAGAGGAAAAAGGAAATCAAAATATTTAAAATAATCTTTACATTAATATTAGAGCTATAGTAAACTGCTCTTTTAAAATGTCTTTAATATTGGTGTAAGTTAGGCAGTCATTTTTAGTGTGTGATGGATATAACATCAGTTTGGAGGACCAGAAATATGCTGGTTATTTAGTTGATTGGCAGTTTGTGCCATGTATGTGTCTAAAATATAACTAATTGTCTTTTTGTGCAAGATTTACAATTTAAAAAAAATTATATGATTTAAAGTACTGCGCTAATTTTTTTTTACTTTTTCAAATGAATAAATGGTGAATTTGCTTGTAATGGTTTAAATCATGCAGCTCAACATGGAAACCGGCAGTGCTGTGTCATTACATCCCCTACAATTAGACCTTCAAGCAACTGAATGGCACAAGGAAGAAAAAAATAGCACAAGGGCAGGTAGTTTAATAAGATGTTTGAAGCACTCATTACACCGTCATCTTGCAGACAGCTTAGAGCAAAGAGAAATAATTAAGGATCTGATCCACGGTGACCTGCATTCGATGGAACTCTTCAAATGGTGTGGGGGCAGAGAGAGGGCACGTTCCTGCTAATACACGTACAGAGGCTGGAAGGCTGGCAAAAATATAAATTTAGAAAACTGTTGAAAATAACAAAGACACAGACAGTGAGGCTCAGGGATGACAGAATATAACAAGTGCTGCTAGTTAGCAAAAAAGGGGAAATATAGGTAAACGCATTCATTGCTACAATATAATGAACCTTTAGATCCATTTGGCCATTATCTCTAAAAGGGTGCTGGGTGGCTGAAGCCAATCTCAGCAGATATTGGGTGAGAGGCGGGGTACACTCCGTTTATGGCAACGCTGACATATAAAAAAAAAAGTCAACACCAACATTAGCTTTAGGCCATCAACCCTTTATTATTCACCAGAAATATTTTCTAACATACAAAGATTTCCACAAAAAAGAACTGTTATACCAAAAGCATATTTTTTTAACAAATATTGTCCTCTATTAAATAACCCCCCGTATGAATAATACAAACAAACTGATGTGCCAAAAACACAAAAGTAAACATGGAAAAATGTCCATTGTCCTATTGTCCCTCCCTCTGCCTGGTCCAGAAGGACCTTCCACTTCAGACAGTAGCGAGTCTGTCTGCTTAAGTCGTGCCTGTATGAAGGGACTTAAGAGTGAGGGGCCTTATTGATCGTCTTCTATGAGTGAAGTCCAGGCATTAGTTCCAGCAGGGTGAATAGACAGCTGTCCGTGAGCCACTCTACTGGGCCAACATAGCAGGGCTGAGTGGAGCTGGGATGTGCACTTTTGATTTTGATCTCCCCAACATCACTTCTATTGACCGACGCACTGTCCTGTGCTTTACTTGCTGAGAGAAGCACTTGCTGGGGCCTCGCTGGAAGCCTGGACACAAGCCACCATTGCATTATCCGAGTTGCTGTTGACAAGCTTGTGATGATGAATCCTCCATGGTCTGCTGAGACCTAGCCCTAATCACTGCTGTCATCTACTGGCAACTGCCGTATCCACTGACCACGGCAATCACAAGTTGGTTTATCGTGGTACACAGTGCTGAGAATCCTCGTGTTTGTTATCAAGGTGTTTATGTGTGGACTAGATTCTCAGAAGTTAGACCAAAGGTCAATTTATACTGAGAGCAGCCCACTTTTCCATTTGTGCTCAAAATGTTGCAATGATCAGAAACTTTTCCTGGCAGTTACTTGGTTACTTGTTTTTTTTTTTTATTACTTTTGATTGGATTAGTATTAGTGTCAGTTCAATTTGTTATTATTATTATTTAAGTCCACAACGTTATTTTTCATTTGAAGGTATTATTTTTCAGGTATACATTTTTTATATTTTCTTCAGCCATTTTGGAATTTGGATCCCCTACTGGCCAAGCATACACCAGGACAAAATTGGCAATATGCACTCAATGGTTTATATTACTGTGGCCAACTAAGATGGTTTGTGTGTATTTAGTCTCAACCTTGACCATTAGAATATGAAAGTATCAACACAATTTAATATTTTTTTATATTTTGCGGAAGCCCAGGTGTCCTATTTCTAATTGACATTTTTTATGTGAGGTGGGGCTTACCGCTTGATCTTCTGAGACAAAGAGGAAAACTCCTGCGACTTCCTGGTCCTACAAAGTAGCACCTGTGCATGAATCCAAAGGAAAAGCACATTGATCCATTATGAATTTTCCTGTCACAAATAACAGAAATGATTGAATTACAAACTGACCATTTTGAAAATGCAGGGGCCTGAGATGAACACAAAGAAATGGTACATGCTGCCATCTAGTGGTTACTAGATGGATAGCATGCACAGAAGGAGGCCATATAAATGCTTACAAATTTGCCTGTAAGTAAACTATATATAGCATTATGTACAATTCAATTCTTTAAATTTAATATGATGCATTTCAAAAAGTCTTATCGGCCTACACAGACCAAAGAGGCTCTATGCGCCCCCCAATACATGGTGACTGCTCTCTCCTAGCTCTCAGCAGCTTTCGGCCTTCTTCATAGTCATCCTGGTCCACACTGATCAGCAGGCGCACACCCTCTGTGCCTGCTGCCATCCTCAGTGAGTCTGTGATGAAGACTCCCTTCAGGGCCTCCAACAGAGCTCCACTCAGGTAGTCACTCCAGAAGGCCTCCAGATTGTCCAGCTCTGTGAACTTGATGTCGCAGACGATGGAACCCAGGTCTCTGGCGCGCAGCAGCGAGCTGGCTTGGCTGAACAACTCGAACTGCCGCTCCAGCGGCTGCCGCTTGTCTGAGGAGACGTTGCCACGGAGTGCCGACTCATGCTCCAGATACTCAGCCCGGACACGCAGGCGGACATCTGATAATGGAGGAGGGAGGAGCAAATAGTTGTGGAAAAAGAGGTGAGGGGTGAAATAATTGTAGGTGAAGTAGAGGGGAGATCATGAATAATGAGGGAGACACAGTGGGTAAGGGGGGAAGAGAGGAGGATGAGAAAAGGTCATGTAAAAAGTAAAAGGGTGGTGGAAGTCAAATTGGATAGGCCCACAGTAGGGGAGGGGGGTCAAAACAAAGGGTAGAAAAACAGGAACAAGACAAAATCATAAAAGGACAATTAGTTCCCATTATCTACATGGGGCATTACATTCAGCAGAGATAAACTAGGAGTTTGAGAGCATGGAGTTCCAAAAAGGAAATTGTGACCCAATAGGCTGATTAAGATGGTTCTGAGAATTGTGCAGCAGAACATTTGAGGTTCTCTTTTGATAAAGGCTTGTCAAAAGAGCAAATGCAGTGTTTTTTAAATTAACTTTTCAGTGTCAAGCCCTGGCTTGGCTTCTTGTTCCGGCCCAGTGTCAAAACACTGCAGATTCATTCTGATCAACATGTTTAATGCTGACAACAGATAGCTCCCGCAGTTCCGCATTAACAGGATTGGCGGTCATGCAACAGCACAGCGAGAAAGATCAGAGGATACATACTGTGCTGAGCAAGAGCACCGCTGAGACCGTCCCCCATGTCATTATTCTGGAACTTCGAGTGGAAACCAGCTGCTGATGACTTTTGCTGCAACAAAAATCCATCTCTCCCTCTCAAACCCCTTCAGTAGAGGTCAACAGTATTTACTACCAATGACATCCATTTTTCTAAGAACATTCTCATCAAGGTTTCATTGCAAGCGTGCAGAAAACTCATGAGTCTTCCTATTCTTCATTCATATTTTGTCTGGGGCTTCGGGAAATGGCACGAGACTCAAGAGGGTTTAAGTTTGGAAAATGCCAACATTAGAAATGCAAATGTTGAATTAAGGCATTGATTTTGCATCTCTTAACATTTGTAGGCGAGTGATAACCAAACACCGTTATTTGCATTTGTGCTTCATAAGGTTGTAATTAGATTACCACGAAAACAGAGGCCCGGATCAAAAGGGACGCTAAATCAATACGATTTAACAAATGTTAGATAATATGCAGGATTGGAAACAACATTCATTTGAAAACCCACTTGCAGGAGATCATTAAATTTAAACATCAATTTCTATTACAAGAATTGAAGGCAAAATATTTTTCTTCAGCTTGAAAGAAAATGAAATTTTACAGACCTTTATAAGACGTTGTAGTGATTTAATAAAAATAAATAAAAATCACATTTCTATTACAATGCTTAAAATATATGACCTTTGACTGTAATAATGTTTCTCAAGTTCAGTCCATTGATAATAACAGAGATTTGATACATTTTGTTGTCTTGTCATAACACAGATCATGATCGTCCTTAGGACTTGAAACCTACACCAATTATTCATCCCCTTTTTTTCCATGTTTCATTGTTTTACAACCTTGATTTATAGGGGAATGCCGATACACAGAGAATCATGCAGAAAAAAAGTATTAGTTATCTAAAATGTTCTAGTAGAAGTAGACATAAGTTTTATGGCATAACAAAACTGATATTGAGAACTTTGTCCTCTGTGGCCCTGTTCATAACTGGTGCTTACATCCTTCTTGGCTGATCCAATCACAAGTGGAAAGCTCTAAGTACAGTTGTGAATGCACCGAGGACACTTTGAGGCTATCACATCAGATTGTTCAGACGTCGTCTGGGACGCATATGGCCACATTCTTTTTGACGACGTGAATGTGTCCTAGGGCCACATTGAGAGACAACCTTCTCAACTGTCCTCCTCTGCATGAGCGGAAGTAAGCGCTCAATTGGTTCAAAAAAATCGCATAAGCTGTCCAGGACATCTGAAAATTTCAAATAGTCCAGAGATATTACGAAAGCGTCAAATATCTTGGGCAATTTTTGGCTTGGAACACACCAAGGATTTCCTCTTTTTCTTTTAATAACAAGCAGACTAGGCACAGGAAGTGCACTGCAGCCTGCTGCTGATTAAAAACACCAATATACTTGGTCCTTGCAAATAGAAATGTACGTATTCATTTTCAGCAGGGAGGAGCAGGGAAGTGATATCTGATCACAAGTGGCCACTTACAATGCATGTGGAAACGGGCTCTAATGTCAGGTCTGAACTGATGTACTTCTTAAAGGCATATCAATGCCAGGTATGAACAGGGCCTATGGTTGCAATAATCAAATCAGAGCTCACCCCTGGAAACACATTATTTCCATTATGAAGTGCAGTGTCTGGTACTGCATCATGGTGTCTGCATCATGGTGTGGAACCATTTCTACAGCAGGCACTTGCATTGCTTGAGAAAGTAGAGGCTACAGTGAATGCAGCAAAATGCAGAGAAATCCTTGAGGAAAACCTGCTGCAGTCTGCAAAAGAACTGTGGCTCGCATGTAAGTGTTCAACACAATAACCTAGAATTTGAACAGGTTTGTTGTCACATGGATCAAGTAATTAAAGGGTTTTCTGCGTCAACAATCCATCGCACATGGATTCAATGTTGTAAAAGAATAAAACTAAAAAGGAGAGGGGATGAAAAACATTTCTTTACTATATATGGTCCCTGCAAGCATTGTTACATCAGTGACAGGATGCGCTTATTCAGGATGTCAAATCAAGTATTTATCTAGGTACAGAATATTGGCGATCACTTTACTTTTACACCCTTTACAATATTCAGTATGGACGTGGTGAAATATGAAGGTGGAGCAGTCAACATTTCCACCTTTTGAATAATTACACTGTGTTAGGGCTGTGGCTATGATAAACACCTGCCCTTCATGCAATTAATGCATTTATGCATGGTCTCCGTGTCTGCCTTCCCATTTCATACTGAGCAGGATGGAGGTAGAGATAGTGGTAGTGAGAAGAAGACCATTTAAAACCACAGGAACACAGTGATAGTCATTTTGTTAGGGTTACAGAGCACTTCACGCTTCATCAGACACAGAGAGATCCACTTAGACAGGACATTAGGAAGCACAGCTTTCATTTTCTCACTTTAAACACCAAGCCCGTTTGGCTTCCTCCATCTCACCCCACCAAAATAAAAAAAAAAGTTTAAGTACCCATTTACGAGGAGTCACTTGGAACGGAGAGCTTCAACTCTTTATCGATCCGTTTTTCTGCTGAACGACTGACCGAGAGAGTGGAGAGTTAGGGGAGTATTGAGAGACAGGCGGACAGAACTCTCTCTTTTCCCCATAGACAAAATTCACCCTCTGTACCATTTTGCGTAGTTTGAGCATTTAGTATTCGTTCTCTCCCTCGCATTGTGTGTAAGGATACTGTTTTTCTGACACACAGGTTGGTCTGTTTAGAACTGCGAACACAGAAAGGAGAGAAAGAGAGAAAGAGACAAGCACAAGTGGGTTGGATATCTGTCGACTGGATTGTTTTTTCAACATCAAGCAGGCATGGAACAGCAGCACTCACTTCTCTTTGTTGTAATGAGGTTTGAGTCAGGGCAATAGTTGATACTGACAAGTTCATCAGCTCAGAAATCCCTTTGCTATAGCTCTACAATATAACAGCAGTGTCTAAGTGGGATGCTTGGGACTACTCTTACCTTGACCAATCCCGTTACACTCACCAATCCATTATTTAAGCTCTGACAGGAGCATTAATCTTTGATGTACATTAAACCAAGTAAGGGCCTTCACAAGCACCCCATTTAGATTGCACATAACTACGACTGAGCTGAAGTAACAAAAACCTTATGGGCATTTGTACCGTTGTCATTGTCAGAATGTAATTGAGACACTTCACTGAAAATGATCTGAGAGATAAATCATGACAAGTATTTGAAGTCTGTTTAAATGTTAGGGGCCAGCATTGGACTGAACCGCCATATCTATCTCTGCTCCCTCTTGACAAACACACTCAGGACTCACACGGGGCACAGAGATAAGATACAGCAGGAGCTTCCTTCAGCAGAGCACTGTGGGGTTATTTTCCTCAGAACTGCCTGAGTAAAGGTTACATGGGCTTTCTGCCCTGTTGGCAGCCATTTTAGATACTCTAAGATGAAATACTGGGCTAGTTCTTCAGAAAGGGCCAAATTACAATTTTTTTAAGTTGAGGCTCCAGACATGGCTTACATGTTGGTTTAATTAGCCATTTGGATTTCAGTTAATAAAATCTTGACACAGATATTTACACCCACTTTTATGAAAATCCCATGAAGAGGAAGAATGGCCACAAAAGATTTCCCGCATGCATTGATAACTGACACTTTCACAAAAATGTCTAACATATTTGATATTTTGTTTGTATATTTTGTTTTAAGTTAACATAGTATGCTCATTTCAGGTTCATAATTTCAATTTGGGTTATTCCTGGAAAAGGTTTACATGCTCTAATGTTCAGAAAACATATCATACAGTCAATTGCTGCAGCTCTTCTTTTCAAACACTGTCTGTAACACTTGGTTTTAGCTCCTGTGTCTTAAAGGAGCCCTCCCATTAAAGCCCAGTCAGCTCTGATTGTGGCCCACTCTGTTGTGATTGGTCAACTGCTTTCACCATGTGGCAAGGTCAGCCTCCACTCTCACTTTATCTGGCTTTGTTGAGTGCACCAGACTAGCAGGGAGGCGCGCAGTATGCAAATATTTGGTATCAACCAGACGACTGACAAGGTGCTTCAGGAGCTTCAGGAGGATGATGGTATTTTCTGTAGGGTAGAGGAGCTCCCTTTACCACAGACTTTTGGCTTTTTAACTTTGCAGACCTCCGTTTACCATATAACTCAATGGAGGAAAGAGAAAATTGGAAAATGTATAATATATCTCAGATATCCTAAAACTATAAGCTCAGACAAAGCTGAAGTTCACCTGGTGTCGAATTATTAACTCCACCCTCTAATGTGAGCAGACCACATCATAGTGAGCATACAAATTTGGCCTCAGCTATGTTTTCTACAGCTTTTGAGATTTTGTATAGTACACTGGAAATGTTTGTGTATCAACAAACACATGTAAGTATTGTCTATTTAACTATATTATGCAAGACAAGGCTAACAGGATTACATATAAGCAACTGCTGTACTTTAGTCATGAAGTTGTCAGACAAAGCAAGCACAGTCATTGGCCATATTTGTGAACACGTGTCAGGTTTCTCATGGTTATTCTCCACAGACAAAGTAAAGGCATTTGCAAAATACTTCCCCATTAGTATAGTTTTGGTGGGATCAAATTAACAACATTTTGTTTTCTGGCATTTTTGCCTTTTGAAGACTTCTTAGAAATGTTTGTGGCGTGCTGCTGAGGATTCAGTTCTGTGAAACACTGACACTAACAAACCTTGTCAGAAAAAAATAATTAAAGAATCTCAATCAGAATATTTTCTCATCCACATCAGTGTGCAAGACTCTAACATTAGAGATCTATAGAGCACATAATGTTTTCTGATGGGGCAGGAAAGGGGGCAGCTACATTATGATACACAAGCATCAAATACACAAACGTGGCAGCACCAATCTATGTTGTAACAGGGGGAGAGCCTCTTTTACCTTAGGCATCGGCCCAGACTTGTGACAGAGCGCATGACTGAGTTGATCGAGCACACTGCAGTATGTATGGACAGAGTGGAGTGACAGACTGTTTTGTTCCTCTGTCTCCATGATCCATTGTGTCTTAGGTTACTGGATCTGAGTCACAATCCTGAGTCAACCTGGTGAAATCAAATGTGAAGTCAAGACAGCAACATGTTTATTGTCACAGGTACATCACTCATCCTGAATAACTAAGAGGGGCTGTCTTCATTGTTAGATGATTTCTCTTTTTTTTTTTTTTTTTAATTAATTTAGAATCACTTTGTTGTAATAAGTATTTCTGACCAAAAGCCAATGATGGACGTTCAAAAAAAGCAATTGGCAACGTTTACATGAATGAATTGAGCAAACTTCACACAAAGAGCAACTGGTATTTAAATTGAAGCTTATTTTGCTGAGATAAACTACCATTGGCCGATTAAAAGGCAGGCAACAGTTGACACGTGGAACAGGACATTGATAATTGATTATACAATGCAGCTTTCCAGTTTCGTTTTGAACAACTTCTTAATGTATTTTTCCAGGAAGATGTTTGAGGTTTGATAGTTTGCTCTTGTGACAACTTTGTATCAAGCTTGACTTTAAAGCAGAGCAACTTATTAGAGAAGACAAAAGGACAAGAGACAACCTACCACGCTCTGAACAGCAGCAGCAGAACATGGTTAGATGGGTTAGAGAGAAGGTGAAATGAGGGGAAAAGAATGCAAAGGGGGACCAAATTGAGAAACAGGCAAAATGTCGCTAATGTTGATGTTACAGTTAAGAAGATATTGAAAATCAAAACGTAAAGAGCATGACAATGAAAAAGAAGATGCCTGTCCAATGAAAGGGAAGTGCAATGACATTTATATTTCACATTTTATGTCTGCATCCAAGAGTTGAATCAATTGTTGTGAATGTTTTCTTTGCTAAAGCTGAAAGTCGAATAGAGTACTTTAAATGTTTATGTGTTTGAGATGTAAAGTCAGGATCTGCAGACCGTTAAAAACGTGTGTTGACGTACTGGTGCCATGAGACAAGAAGTTGAGTTGGCAGACCAAAAGTGCTGACATGAAAAATGTACACTGAATTCAACAAGTGACATTACATTTCCTTTTTTTTTAACCACTGCAGTTCTGGCTTATCTGTACAGACAGGTTTTATACTCAAGCAATATGAGCAATATAAACATTTGGGTTCTAATGCTGTCAAGATTTTCAAGCTGAATGCGTCACTGACATTGACACTGTTAATAACAAGAAATGTATCCATCTGACACACCTGGTTAACTCCCTCCACTGTCTATTTGTCAGGTAAGAAAACTGTTGGTGTGGCTGGTTTATTGCAAGCTGCTATATGAGGTAAATTCTATTATATTAAAATGTTTTACTTCTTCTGAAGTGTGTTTGACATATGTCAAACTTTGTCCCTTTTCTTCACAACAGAATCTTTGCTCCACAACACAAGGAGTTCCAGATTCTGGAATCAGTGTGCAAGGTTTCTGTGTTTTAAGATTTTTTGGGATGATTATTTCAAAATAATATACAAATAAATACCAGTAAGTAAAAAAGAAAACTCAGACTAAGCATGCCAATGCCTTCACTCAAGCTGAGAGTCCGTGAAGACAAACACATCAGAATGAAGGAGAGAAAACCAGAAATGTTTTGATGCTGCAGCGGATGTTAATGGATTGAATGTGATTTCGAAACTTATATGGTTAATAAAAAGGGGAAATTATCTGTAACAGAAAATGGGGGTGGGTGATGGTGCTGAAGACATGAAAAGCTTAACAAGACATGTTAAGAATGCAGGAACTGCTCTTACCACAGGATGCTTTAAATGGTGGTGGTGGTGGAGGCAGTGGCTGCCCCTGTCTGCTTGTTTTCTTGGGCCTGCGGCTCCAGCCATTTCCCCTTTTCTTCCTCCTTCTGCGAGCGGGTAGCCCAGGCATAGGAGCGTAAATATCTGACAGAACAGGAATGGAAGTAGTTAATGGCATTAGGACAATGAGCGTGGAAAAAACAACTTTGTGTTTGTGCGTACATATTACTTTGTTAATTTCCACCAACTTTCTGTTGATATCTGATCAAAACATCCTGTGTTGAAAAGTTCATAATAAGTAGAGGCACCAAAACTACATTTATTCTGTAACTGAGCCAATCATATTTTTTAACAGCCAATGGCTGTTAAGCATTAACAGTACAGTGTGTAGAATTTCGTGATATGTAATGTTGAAATTGCCTGTTGCAGCTGAACACCCCTAACCTCACCCTCACCTTCCAAACATGAAAAAGAACCTGTGGTAGCTTCAGTTGTCATAAAAACTCAAAAGGTGTTTAGTTTGTTCAGTCTGGGCGAACGTAAAAAACATGGTGGGCCTCCGTAGAGAGGGTCCCCTCGATGTAAATATAAAGTATTTAAATATAAAGGATCTTTTCTGGGGTAAAGAAAACTACAATTCATACAATTTAGATGAAACAAACTCGTGAAAACATCATGAGGATCATTCTACATTAAATTTCTGCCAATAGATCCCTTTCACCGAAATCTTACACACTGGACCTTTAAGTGCTATCACTCTAAAGAATGTTAATCAGTAGCTTCGAACAGTCCGCCTCTATGACAAAAATGTTTGCAATCACACTGAAGGCTATACTTCTAGACAAAAAATTGCAACACAGAAAGTGAACTTACCGGTTCTCAATTGGGGTGTGAAATAAGGAAGAGGTATTTCTGTCTGTCTACAGCTGTGACGCATTCCAGAGACGCACGCTAACTCTCTGCTCTCTGTTCCATATCTCCTTCTAGTTCTCTCTGGAGACACTGTAAAATAGAAAAATATAGATAAGTATCATCAGCATAGAAGTGGGGAAGAATTCTGTTATGACTGAAAATCTCTAACATGCCATTATAGTGAGAGGCAGCAGATATAGCAGTCAACATAACCTCAAAATCTGATAAGAAGCACTTCTGAGATTCATCCTCACCTGTCCTCCTTTTCTTGTGGGACACTAAAGGCAGGAGATCATGACGGGTGAGGACTCTTAGTAGTTGCAGTAGTGGCTCCAGGTTGCCATCGCTGAGGTAGCCTCGCCTCTCTAGCTCCAGCAACAGCTCAAGGCCACTCTTGGGCTTATGTGAGACCACTAAAGGATGATGGGGGGCCTGAGGTTTTATACGCCTCCATGCCTTTAGCAGCTCAGGACTCGGGGACACTCCCGGGTCATCTGACTCGCCCTCACAGGGCTCAACTGTCCAGCCTGCTGGATTGAGAGGGTGCGGTGTAGAATAGGCTTCATTCAGAAGGAATGACAGCACTTCTATGTCAGTCTCTGTCAGTTGAGAACCGACTATTTCAATGACCTCATGTAGAGACAGCATCCCATAGTAGTTTAGACACTCTGTTTCATCCCAGTACAGTGAGTTCCTGAAAGGGTACTTGTGGTGGTGGACTGCAGCCATGATGGAGGGCTGTCTGTGGCCTCTCTCTACCCTCCCACCTGTGCCAAGACTGTTCAGGATAAAAAATAAAAAAATACATTACATGAATATTATATTACACAATACACATCCCACTGTCTAACTTTTCAGTTTGGAGGTAACAGCATATGGATCAAGTATTTGGTAGCTTTGCTTTCTGAGAATTACAGCGAGTACTTTTACCCTTAATACTTCAAGTATATTTAAAAACAAGCACTTACTTACATTTGCTCAATTAAGAAAGTTTTACTTGAGTACATTTTTGTCTGTTTCTTTGTACTTTCACATAGTGACTTACTCAAGAAATGAGTACTTCCTCCACTACTGGTGTCAATATATATTGATATTTTGTTATATTGCTATTAATAAAAATTATACTGAGAACATTGTTGTTATATTTCCCAGACCTACTTACAACCACCACTTCCTGAAATGTTGTCTGTCTATTTTTTTGAGATTTGAAAAGTGAGTGAACTTCATTGTTTATAAACTGAAAAGCAGATGTTTGGACGAGAGGCGAACAAAAGCATCGTTCACGATGAAACAGCTGTCTGTGCTGTAGCATGAAGCTAACGTGTTCTCCCAGTGTTTGGTGGCCTGTTTGTGCAAAGCTCTGCACTCCTACCTTCAGTCGGCGGCAGGTCGAGGCTGTCTGCTAACACACAGAGCAGAGGGACAACTGTCTCCTCGTCCTTGGCTGAACTAGATCTACCAAAGCGACTGGAAGACACAGGCGCTGGAGCTCGTTCCTCAGCAGCAGCCGGTGGAGCAAATTACCTCTCGGACACGTTACGTAATCAGTCACGTTTCTGTGAGGGAAAAAAAAACAACAACACGCGTCAGGACACAACAAACAAACAAACAAACAAACGTCGCTTCGTAAAGATTTCGAGCTAAATACACAAAGTGGAAATAACAACACATATCACGCTTGGTTTGAATATGATGTTAAAATATATAATACAAACAAATGTTCAGTATTGGCAGAATTTTGTCTTGTCGGACATGAACGGACATTAACGGACATTACGACGAGCCTCGATAAACCAACAGAGCCTGAGTTGTGTTTGTTGAGAACAAGACAAACTGTAATAAAACTGTTGTTTCTGTAAGTTTCACCTTTTTTAACGTAAACGCGTTTCACAGCTCACCTTCCGTGTTTGTTGACGTTGAGCTGGGAACTCCCACATTTCCGCGTTCTGCCAAACAGCAGCTGGAGGAGGGAACGGGCCAATCACAGCCCTCCGCCCGCAGGATGACGTCAGGTCACGTTTGGACGTCACTGATCCAGAGTCAGATTTTCCCATCGAGCGCCTCTGAGTGAGGCACGAGCACGGAGAGAAAAACAGCTGATCCCAGGTCAGATGATTCTCCTCTATTGTCCCAGCGTGTGAGGCTAAAAACCTTTTCCTCTCATCGTTAATCGTTTCACACTGACGAGTTCACTAACAACTGATAGTGTGAGAAGAAACAGTTAAATGAAGAAAAGAACAGGACGCTGTTAAAGTACTGTTGGATAAAAACTTGTGTGGAATAACCATAAATAAAGTTTATGAGAATAACTATTGTGTGGTGTGATCTTCAATTTGCTTTTAACTGTTTCCTACTGTTTGCCTTCAACTTGCTGTTTATTTGAAAGGACTATACAAATAAGGCTGTTTATCATTACAGTATCATTATTACAATTAGCAATATTAACAATAAAATCAATTGAGTGGCATGGAGCATGTTTTGCCCTTCAGGGTCTAAACCTTAAAACTTTTGAAATGAAAAGCAGCAATTTGTTACAGTTGAGAAACTGTAACCAGGAAACTATGCAGTTAAACACAAAAGGGACTGTTAACGAAGTTAATACAGAAAGTTTGAGACCAAATCATTTTCTGTCAATCTACAAAAAATACTGTTCGTTATAAATTTTATAAATTTTATTATATTTTAAAAAGTTGTTCATATGTTTTCTCATGCAATGTTTACTTTGTAAAGTAACTAAAGTAGTTAAATAGCTGTACTGCAGTAAAAAGCATGTATTTATGGGAATCATCAGTGATCCAGGTATATTTTCAATTTACAGAAGTAACTGGACTTAAAGTAAAGTAAAGTATATTATCTGAACTTTACGTGTAGTACGTGAGTCATTAGATTTAATTAGTTTTTATTTGACTCAATTTGTTGTGAACCTCAAAGAAGCTGTGGGAGCAGATGGAACAGGGCAGCAGAGGACGGTAGTTCTCTGAGCAGTCGGTAGGTGGCAGTGTTTTACGTCCAGACAGCAGGAAGTGAAATAACATCCACATCACATCCGTGAAGCAGAAGAGAAACAAACGCTTCAGACGCGCTCATCAAACTTCTGCTGTGAGTACATGTGTTTACATCGACTGTACCCGCTCTGACACGTCTCAGCCCCCCTGCTCTTCTCTGTCACAGGTCTCAAGTCATTTAAATCCGCCGCAGCCTGAAGGAGACGCAACGTTAGCACCGAAGCTAACGACAATGTTTTGAACAAGCAGCAAAGTTGCTCCACGTAACAACTCTGCTTCGTGATTTTCTCATATGTAACCGGACGTGTTGAGGTGACTCAGAAACGTTGTTGATCAACACATGCATTTTAAATGGTCGATTGTTGGCAACAGTTTCCTTAATATCCGGCTTGTTCAGTGATGTGGCAGCGACCAAGCCCAAATTTCCATTATTCAAATATTGCACTGCAGCTAAGCTAAGCTAACTGTGTCTCAGTGTTGTGTGAGTCAAGGGTGTGGGCATCTCAACATTGTGAAGAACAAGGTAGTTAACTCTTATAAAGTGTCAGGAAAAAGAAGCTAACTTATCTAGTTAGCCAGAAGATGATTATAAAAACAGATTTACATGAAATGTAATTAAGAAAAAAAACTAGCATCCCATCACTATTTTAAAGCTTTAATTCTTCTGGTGTTTAATGGAGGCTGTGATTGATGGAGTTGATGAAGAGTTTTGAGACTATGACAGCATCATACATCATCATTTCTTACTTTGCTGCGTCTAAACATTTGTACGAAACCCCTTGTTTATACCCAAAACCACCCAGGGTTATAATAACCTCACAATGTGCTCTTTTACAATTACGTACAATAGTTTGATAAATGATTCACTTACTGCTTTGTAGCAGTCTTTAGATGCCATCTGGAGCGCCAAAGGGGGAGAACTGTCAAGTCGACATGGACAGCAAAGCTGGAGATCTGTTCACTGCCGATGACGCTCATCCAACTGGCACAGGTGGAACTGGAATAATGGCAAAGTAAGGGCTTGTGTTTTTTATTTCCAGTGGTATTTTATCATATATATATATATATATATTATATTTGTAATAATAATGCTGCTACTGGTATTTATTAAACTGCAATGCAGACAAGCTGTAATAGTCCATCTTCGACAGATAAACAGTTACTACATGCAAAGGCATTTACAGATACTTCTAGTTTCAATTTAATTACATAATTGATAATAAGCAACTGGTGAAATCCTTGATACTTCCCTATGATGTCACTCATTAGTGCCTTATTTCACAGGCTCTGGCTCCCTAAAGGCCTCTCAGTCAGTTCAGCTAAAGAGTGGATCGACAGGCGTCGGGTGTCCATTCGACCATGGGCCAGCTTCGTGGACCAACGCAAGTTTTCGAAACCCCGCAACTTTGGAGAGTTGTGTCAGAGAGTGGTGAAAAATGTGGAAACGTACAACAGCAACTACACCTTCATCTTCCTGGGTCTCATCCTCTACTGCATGTGAGGCCAAAACACGTTTGTGTTGTGCTGTTTTGTTAGTGGGAACATTTTCACCTGCTGCTGCCCACCGCTCACTCACACAGCTTCTGCTTCACATCCACATAGGAACTTTCTTGAAAATGTTTGCAGGGTTTTTAAGAGGTCTATTTTGGCAGTGGGTGTATTAAAGTAAAGGAAACAGGACTGAAACATTAACAAATAATTTAATCATTAATCTAGGACCAAACAGAATTTGAAACTACTGCTGCTGAAATGAACACAAGATTGATCAGACTCTCAATGTTTCCCCTCCTCAGTATCAGCTCTCCCATGCTACTGATTGCCTTGGCTGTGTTTGTTGGTGCCTTCTACATAATCCACCTCAAATCCCTGGAGTCAAAACTGGTTGTCCTTGGTGAGTTAATTTAGAAAATATCAGTCCTGTATAAGTGTCTTCTGATAAAAATCGGTCCAGTTAAAAAAAAAGAAAATACAGAATATCCACGAGATTTGAATATAGTAGGTTTTTTTTAAGTCGATTTACCAAATCTGCATGAGACATCAGATAACTACTTCTAATCTTTGACATGTGTTAAATCTGGAAATGATCTCATCAATCAGGCAAAGAGCTGACTGTCCCTCACCAGATGAGTCTGGCTGGAGCTGTGTCTCTACCTGTTTTCTGGTTGGCTGGAGCTGGAGCCGCAGTCTTTTGGATTCTGGGTAAGTCAGCCAGCAGTATTTGTCATTTGTTATTCTTTCCAAACATGAAGGAATATTATGTTTGCAAAGCTTGTCAGGTAGCTGTATCTGCTGTGGTTGTGTGATATTATTCATCAAATACATTAGTTCTGCAGTTGCATTCAATGAAAATCTCTGTGTTAGTTGAATTATATATTAAAGCAACGGTAAATGCACCAATGTGTGAACACACAAAAACCTCCCTTCTCATTGTTCTTCCCCTTCACATTCCCCTATTTCAATTTGTCATGTCTCCACTCAGGAGCGACGCTGTTTGTGATTGGCTCTCATGCTGCGTTCCGTGAACTGGAGTCCTCTGACTTGGAAGAGCTCTTGATGGAACCGGTGTGAGGAGCAGACTGAACTCTCAGGAGGTGCAGGTCAACGATCAGTTTATACTTTGACCTTGTAATTGTGGAAGCTGAGAAGGAAAACTACTCATAGGTCTGTGTATCCTGTATTCCCTGTATATGGCATATTCCAGTGTATCCAGAATGCATCTTGTCTTGCCTTTTGAAATAATTGTTGTTACAGACTGTATAGCTTTTTTCAAACTCATTCATACACATCTGTCGACATGCACAAATAATTACATTGTTATTTAAGCACAGTATCATGCAGACTCTATGCCTTTCTCTGCATATATTTAAACCTTGGAGGCCTCTGGTTTTTGTCACACAGCTTTTTTGCTCCTTGGTTCTTATGCAGAGACATATCTTTATTTATCTCTTTGCTGTACTCACTGCTGTACATGTCATGGGAAATAGTTTTGGTCTTTTTCTTTTGTAAAGATAATGAATATGCATATGGTCACAGGTCTGCTAAAATCTAATTTTCCAAAGACAAAGTGCCATTTAAAGCTTTAAAATGTGTCTCTTGTAATAAGCATGTACAAAAAAGCTAAATGTTTTATTCAAGTGATTTAAAAAAAAAAAGTGGTGGAGGCTACTTAACAAAGGTTAATAAGACAACATCTTAAAGGTCAGTAATTGTTGTGTTTAATGTTGGGAATAATTTGGTACTAACTCTGCTCACAACATTCAGATCTGAAGGTCATTCCTTAAACCATTTAAATCATTATTCACTTGTTTACATTTCAATGTGTTTTTGTATTTAAATGACATTTTGGAAGTGCAATAAATCCCTGATGTAAAGTACCTCACTGTGTCCAGTTCTTTGTTATTGTAGCATCTTATTAATCAGTGTACAGTTGACTCGTGTTTCTACATGTTTGACAGGAGTTGCATTGAACCCAGTGGCCCTCTGCACTTAGTTTGTACATTTCTTCTTTATTCTGCTCGGGTCTGAATACACAGTGGAGTAGGACAGTTCAAATACTCCTGGCTCCTCTTCTCTGTCTGTAGTACACAACACTGCAGCGCTCACCAACCCCCTCTCGTCCCCCCCTACGGTCCCCCTCTTGTCCCCCGTTTCATGTGACCCCCGTGACCTGTGGTCTGTGACAGCGCAGCGAGAGCACCCCCATGCTCAGGTTGCCATGGTGATGACCTTGGAGGGCCCTAGTCAGACACACACACTCGCTTACACACTGCGGCAAAGGCGAGCGATCGATATTCTATTATATGGAGGGTGTCGAGAGGGGAGAGAGGGGAGTCGCACTGCAGTGAGCTCACTGCAGAGACACAGGGGAAATTAGAGAGAGGGTGAGAGTGTGAGCGTGTTTGTCAGTGAGTGACAGAGAGTGGGTGTGCACGTGTGTGTATGTATTAGAAGGAGATGCTGCATTTGTCATTGGACAGTGGTTTATTGGTGCCAGAAACTTTTTGTGTCACTTACTCAAAGGGACACGTCCTATATATTTTCACTGGATGCAGCAAAGTGACCTTTAACAATACTTATCTCTCACGTTAAAGAACAGTATATTGTGTATAATTTATTAGACTTGGGCGCTCGCAGGGCAATAAGAGGTTCATTTAAAATAGATTACGCCTGTGGCACAGCGAGGAAGCTCGATTGCAGTCTGTTCCCTGAAGATAAACATATACTACTGCGCCTGTTTGAGGGAAAGTCACCTTTTGGAAATAGCGACTTTTATTAATAACAAAATGTGTCATTCTTTCCCAAACATATAACTTATGTATTATTACTTATGTAATGGAAATAAAATATTGTTCATTTTTCTGCAGCCGACAGTGATTCTCATCCTCTGGATGTCACAGACGAGGCGAACACATTTACGGAGTAGTTTGGTGCATTACCCTGGGCTGCTGCCAACTCATGCTCCTATGGCAGATTGTTATGCAGTTTGAAGTCCACATTAACTCATAACACTAGGTGGCATCCCATCCTCACGTTTAAGACCAAAACCGGTTTTAAATAAAATTGTGGCTTCACTTATTCAAATAAATTCACATCATGTGAACTTCATAGTGTGATGAAAGGAATTAAGACGGTTTATTTGCATAACTGAATACATATATTTTATAGCCATGAGGCTGATAAGTAAAAATCTTACAGAAGAACTTTTTCCTAGTGGAGTTTTCTTGCAGGGTTATAGATATAGATCAACAGACTAGAGTGGTACATTAAATTCACCAGATCCAGATTTTTATTTGGATCAGCAGCAAATTGCACACACTCATAAATATCAGTCCCCTAAACTTGCTTGATTTTTAAAATCCAGATTGATTCTCAGAGAAATCTGCCCCCCAAGCCACATGATACCTGATCCACACCAAAATTTTATTGGTTCATCCCTGGGTTATGAAATCATATATATGAGTAGCTTTTTCTTAATCCTGCTATATCAAACAAAACCAGACAAAAACATAACGTCCTTGGTGGAAGTAATAATACGAGGAAAGAGTAAAACAAGAGTAAAGCTTATTGCGCTTCAAATGTCAAAGACAAGAGACAGAAAGAAACACAGACGCATCTGAGTTGTATTAAATGTTCTAGATGTTTTATTGGTGTTGGTTTCATTTATTTGACACACATGTTCTACTAGTTGTGTTTTTATTTCATTTATTTTTTTTCTTGAATTTCAACCCTTTCAGCCATCTGAGATAGACCCAGCCTGAGACCGCTGGCCCTTCACTGGTCTCCAACACAAACATGCACGCAGACCCGGGTCAGAACAGACGAGTGCCAGGACCTGGAGGGAACCAGGCCTGGATCCAGTCCGGTGAACAGACCCCGGGCACATGGACGCATCATCACCACTCACCACAGCACAACACACTGCACCACATCATACCGACACACACCTGCAGTGACAGGAACCTGACAGCCTTAGAAACACGAACCTAAAACCCTGCTCTGCTGTTACATTTTTACAGTAGCCTCCTGGAAAACCAGCAAAAAAATAACTGAAACCAAACAAAGAAAGTAAAACGAGAGACACACATCTCTCACTTTTCCTATCTCACCAGTATTGTTAATGTTCTTCCTCATGAATGTCTCTTGAGCTGTTTTTCAACATGTTTTTTTTTATTGTTTCATTTAAATTCAGTATAGAATTATATAGATTTCCTAGAGCACACAGAAAGATTGAGTTGCATTTACCAACTTGGGGGTGGGTGTACTGTAATAGTTATTAACAAGGACGATGGTTCACACAGTGCACACAAACAGAGACAAACGGGGGTGGGAGGGAGGGGAGGGCAGGGGTGTGAGAGACAGAGGGGGAGAGAGGAGGGACCAGGACGCCATGGGGTGTGCTTTGTTAGGCCTAAATGAGGAAAAGCAGCTCTCACATACCCACCCTCCCGTTTTGGAAATTAAAAAAACAAAGACAGGTAAAACCGTTGACACCCCCCTCCCCCTACCCCACATATATCAAAAAAACAACAACACAGTGGCCGTTGAGTAACAGAGGAGAAGGAAAATGGACGCCAGCGAGAACAACAGGGAGATGGCCACTCCACGGGTCCTCCACAGACAGGAGACGGAGGCAAGAGGTGGCAGTCGAAGTGGTGGCGGCGGTGGGATCTCACCGTGTGATCTTTATATGTGTGTGTGATTGGAGGACAAGCAAAGGGATGGCGAGGAGGGAGAGGAGAGAGGAGCGAAGGTACGGGGGGAGACGAGGGTGGGAGAGCAGGGAGGGGAAGGAGCTGGATGGCCCTTTTTGCAGAGCGTAGACACTCCCTTTGTATCCTTAGCTCATTCAAATCTACATACACAATATGCAGCTGCCGTTTGGTAGATATATTGGTTTATGTACACAGCAGTGAGAGAACACATGCAAAGAGTATCATAGGAGATGGGAGTAAGGGGGGGCGGGTCAGTGTAGAAAGTTGTAAAGGTGCTTTTGCTGTTTTTAATCTTTGGGGCAGTTTTGATGAAAATTGCTTCAAAGCGGTTTCTGTCTTTAAGGGGGCGGGGCGTCTGGAGGTGTGTCTTGCCAGGGATGGAGTGACGGGGGGGAGAAATAAGTGGAAGATGAAGGGGGTTTGAGCAAAGGAGCTCCGTCGATCAATAGTAAGTCTCCCTCTCCACCCAACCTGGAGTGCAAATGAGACAGAGAAAAGGAAAGTTTGTTTGTTAGTCAGTTTGACGATATATTTAGTCTGTCTGTTGGTTGGTTTGGTTGTAAACCAGATTAAACAAAATCTACGGGATGGATTTCTTTGACACTTCGTGGAAGGATGCGTGATGTCTCAGGGAAGAACCCTCTCAGTTTTGGTGTGGATCCGGATCAGGGGAGAGATCCAGGAATTTTAATTTTTCCACCCTCTTTAAAATTGTTAGATCACCTGTTTTTCAACATTTTTACAATTTTCACAGGCAACAATTCCTGAATTTACTTTGCTTTCTTGCAAAGAGTTGGAGTTTTGAACCTCTCCCATATCTGAACAGTAAATGTGAAGCTGCTGCCAGCAATCGATTAGCTTAGCTTAGCACAAAAAAAACCCCCATCTCATTACTACACATAGTGGTTTTCCAGGGAGTAAGTGCAGTGACTTCATGGAATCTTGTCGTCACCATGCGTTTTTTAAGAAGTTTAACACCGACTCAAAGAAACATCTAGAACATGGTCCTTCATCAAACTACTCATTTATAAGAACTTTGGTTCAAGGTGTAAAGAAACGACTCTCACCTCCAGGATTCCGACGGATGAGCAGTTTTCGGACTTCATCATAAACAAAGATGAGAAAACTATATGGGAATGCACAAAACCACCAGCTAGGTCTGTGGACAAGAGGAGAAGCAGAATGATTAGAAATAAATTAGATGACACTTAGCATCTTTATGGCAGAGTAGTCACTACTCTAGGTTCATCCATGTGTGTGAATATGGTCATGGTGCTCACTTTAGAGGATACATCCTGAGTGCCACATCCATGCCTGGGCAGTAGGACAGGAAGGCAGCCAGGGCTGTCTCTTCAAACAGGCCGAAGATCAAGATTTTGTTCCTGGGCAGAGAAACAACAAATATTAACGACCGGAAATGATGATACAGAGAATGAGATAACTGCAAGCATCAGTGCACATCACTGTGCCGTATCAAAGAGGAGTTGTCGGACTCACTTCATGCCCTGCTGGAACACAGAGTTACGTCTGGTCTTGCAGATGATGACATCAGCCCACTGCACAACTACAATACTGACAAAGAAGGCTGTGTGGCAGGTGAACTCCACAATCTTCCTCTGCTCGTACGTCTGAGGACAAGAAAGGACAGAAAGACCATGAGACAAAACAAGAAAATCTACAAAACAAACACATTGTCACTTCCACACGCACGCAAACTACACACTTACTCTTGTAAACTACATTTGATCAACAACTGTTTTTTGTTTTTTTAAACTTTTAAATTTCAGATATCTAGAACTGCATTACAGATGAGAAAATTCAACTGTAACTAATTAAAATTATATTAATCTTAGTTATCTTTAATCTTATTTAAGAACATCTACAATTCCTTTTGTAGTACTTACATTTTAATCTTAAAGTAACATTTGTGAAAATCAAATCAAAATAATGATTTTTTAAATTAATCAACTTCTTAAATGTTAAAACTGCTTACGATACACTTACCCACTGTTGTCCATAGCTGTCTTCCAGGTCGTTGGTGGAGCGGTCGTCCCAATCGAGCCTGATGCCGACCAGTCGAGTGGGCAGGAAGCCGTTTTCAGCTAAGATGACAAAGTAAGCGAAGAAGCCTCCAAGAGCCTGGATCATTCCTGAAGAAAAAAACACAACAGAGATTTAATAACATATTTTGAAGTTTTCCATCTTCCTTATCCAGCTTTACCAAAAACACTGCAGACAGGTCCAAAGATAACTGTGCTGTTGGAGGAGGATGAAGTTGATTTTAACACAAAACTACTTTCAGGCCACGAGGATCAAACTTCAATCCAGATCAAAAACAATCCACAGCGTGGATCAGAGGTCCGGTCTTCTATCCACCTACCAATTTGTCCATAGGCGATGCTGATAAGCCTCTCGTTCACCAGCTTGTCCCTGAATGGGTTCCTGGGCTGACGCTTCATGATGTCGCTCTCTGCTGCTTCATAAGCCAGGGAGATGGCTGGCACCTGAGAGACGAGGAACACAATTTAACTTTTAGTTACATGTGAGGTGTTGCATCAACAACAGCTGGATTCACTGGTGTTTCACTGTGTGTGAGCACGTGGATGAATCTGTCTGTGTTTGATCTCTCACCATGTCAGTTCCCAGGTCGATACACAGGATGGTGATGGTTCCCAGTGGCAGGGGAATGTTGACGATGATGAATAGCAGGAAGGGTGTGATTTCTGGGATGTTGCTGGTGAGTGTGTAGGCGATGGACTTTTTGAGGTTATCAAAAATCAAGCGGCCTAAAGAGAGAGATGCAGACGGGTTACATCACATACTGAGTACGTCCACTGATCTAGAATTATTTAGAACCTCAACAATTCCCATCCTCCTCTTTCTTCTCATATTTTTCAGATATTAAAACCTTAAAAATTATTTAAACGTTTTTCTGTTCTGGTGCCATGTTTTCTGTCGTCTCACCTTCCTCCACTCCTGTGACAATGGATGCAAAGTTGTCATCCAACAGGATCATGTCTGCAGCCTGTTTGGACACATCAGAACCAGAGATTCCCATGGCAACACCAATGTCTGCCTTTTTCAGAGCAGGAGAGTCGTTCACACCATCACCTGTCACAGCTACAATGGCGCCCTGGGAGAGATGAAAAGGAGGAGTCAATTATTGAATATTTGTTAAATGCATTTATCCCTTTTTTAAACAATCTAGAGAAGAGGTCGATAATACAATCCTGTCATTTATATCAACACAATATGACTAAATAAATAAGTCAAAGATAAATAAGTGGTATGTGTCGACACTTCACATCCAACAAAAGGGGCATCAATTCAAATTTCCATGATTGAAAAACAACCTAAAAAAAAAAAATTTGTAAACCAAATATAGTTTTCATTTACAGGAAAAGATTTATTTTGAATAAACAATTCAAAGGTTCTCTTTTAATGAAACTATCAAATTAAATGGACAATATTTTTTTTATTTAAATATGGATCATTTATAACCATTAACATCAATTACAACATGTGTAAAAATCTGTATCTCAAATTCAAAACAATCTAAAAATCCCAGTGAAAAAAATAAATCTTTGTGTGTCAGTCAGGGAATCTTCATGTAACAGGTAACTAGCGCCATCTGCTGTTGCAAAAGTATAGCGTAAATTCAAAATCTAGTCCCTGCACTTGCACAATGTAAAAAGCAAATCCAACAAGATACAATTCTTGTATCCATGATATTTTATTTTATTGCCTACAAGACAGTTTATACTAATCTTAGTGTCTTCCCACCTGTCTCTGGCAGCCCTCTACGATGATGAGTTTCTGCTGTGGGGACGTTCTGGCAAACACAATCTCTGTGTGATTCCTCAGGATGTCGTCCATCTGGTCCTGAGATAGTTCTTTGAGGTCGGTACCGTGGATCACACAGGCCTTGGCATCCCTAAACAAAGACATTGAAACTGTCATGTAGGCCTCATAATTTACCATCATTTATACGACCGTGTGTGTTTTGCTATAAACATCCTTTACCTGGGGTTGACCTGGCTGACAGGTATATTGAGACGAGCTGCGATGTCCTCCACTGTTTCATTGCCCTCGGAGATGATGCCCACCCCCTTGGCGATGGCCTTGGCTGTGATTGGATGATCTCCAGTGACCATAATGACCTACAATGTCAAGAGCAACAAAGATTATGTTTCTTTGCGTGATTTCAAAGTCATTTTGAAACTGAACCTGTTTTAGGTTAGGAATAAAGAGATCATATATAAAGGGTCACCTTGATACCAGCAGATCGGCATTTTCCAACAGCATCAGGCACAGCAGCACGGGGAGGGTCGATCATGGACATGAGGCCCACAAAGCAAAGGTTGTCCGTCTGGAAGTTAACGTCTTCTGTGTCAAAGGCAAAACCCTTGGGGTACTGGTCCTCTGGAAGCAGCACGTGGCAGAAACCTGGGAGGAATAGAAATATGTGAAGTGTTTGATTTGTGAAGTCTTTAAATATATGCATAAGGAAACAGACAGGAACACAGATTTTCTCTCCCTACCCCTGTATCTGTATCGCCTCTGACTGAACCTCAAACAGCTAGTCCTTAGGAAAATCATATTTAGGGCCTTATTTTAAAGCTTTAACTGATCCAACTGCTGGAAGGGATGCAGGGTTTATGGCCAATGCAGAAGCCAACAACCAGGGCGCGATCAAGATGATTTGGAGACGTACCAACTAAAAGCATTTAACTCATACAGACATACATAGTATGACATGATGGGAGAAGCAGCAGAAATGTATAGGTTTAGATAATAAGGAAAAAAAATATTTTTAAATATGTTTGGTATCAAGATACATACAAGGCAGAATATACTTATTACAATTCAATATAATAGAATAAAATCTTAATTTTGACTTATTGGTCATAAGTACCCTTTTCTCCTCTCTCCCTTTCTGTCTCCCTATCTTTACCTCTCTCCATTTCTCTCTATCCTTACCGAGCACTCTCTCTCCCAGTCCTCCCAGCTCCATGTAGGCATTCTGGAAAGCCTCCTTCAACTCCTCGTCCATAGGCTGCTCCTTGCCCTGCAGCAGGATGGTAGAGCAGCGGTCTAGGATCCTCTCAGGGGCGCCCTTCATCACCAGCAGGTAGCGGTTGTCATTGACATCCTCGGTCTCGTGCACTGAGAGCTAAAGACGGAGAGCGGAAATAAAGGTAAAGATAAAACTCTCGCAGGAAAATATCACTTTCTTGGAAAGTGGTCTCAGACTTTCTGACCCCGGTGTATTTTCACAGTGTGTTGTTGCTTGTGTGTACACAGTGATATTCAGCCATGACTTGCCTGGTATTTGTTGGTGGAGTTAAAGGGGATCTCAGCCACCTTCTTGTTCCTATCCCTCATTGCCCTGACTGAGCCACAGGACAGCTCAATACACTTCAGCAGGGCCGACTCCGAGGCATCGCCAGCAACGTCACGCTTCAGGATGGCCACTGAGTCTTGTCCCGCTTTGAACTGAGCGCGGTTACACAGAGCGGCGATACGAGACAGAGACTGCCATGTCACTGAACTCTTATCGAATGAGGCACCTGGACGAGGAACAGAAACGTGGACATTAATCACTGTGGTCATGCTTGTCTACAGTAGACACATATTTCAGACATTAGTGGTGTGTGTGTGTGTGTGTGTGTGTGTGTGTGTGTGTGTGTGTGTGTGTGTGTGTGTGTCCTCTCTTTAACTAACCAGACTGGTCCTCGGTGGTGTCAGCCTCATGGATCTGGTTGTCGAACCACATGTGGGCCACAGTCATCCTGTTCTGGGTCAGGGTGCCTGTCTTGTCAGAGCAGATGGTGGAGGTGGAGCCCAGGGTTTCCACAGCCTCTAAGTTCTTCACCAGGCAGTTCTTCTTGGCCATACGCTTGGCAGTCAGGGTCAGACACACCTGCGGACAAAGACATGTATAATGTT
Source organism: Paralichthys olivaceus (assembly GCF_024713975.1). Taxonomy (NCBI): domain Eukaryota; kingdom Metazoa; phylum Chordata; class Actinopteri; order Pleuronectiformes; family Paralichthyidae; genus Paralichthys; species Paralichthys olivaceus. The sequence continues at coordinate 7,917,039 of NC_091105.1, forward strand.
AAAACATGTTAAAGATTAATGAACACTTCAGCTAAAAAAAGATGCTATGAAATGTTAAGTGTGTAATAATGAGTCCACTTACAGTGACTGTAGCCAGCAGCCCTTCAGGCACGTTTGCCACAATGATGCCGATGAGGAAGATGACGGCCTCCAGCCAGCTGTAACCCAGGACGATGGCCAGGATGAAGAATGTGACGCCCAAGAAGACGGCCACGCCCGTGATGATGTGGATGAAGTGCTCAATCTCCTTAGCGATGGGGGTTTTGCCGGTCTCCAGGCCAGAGGTCAGAGTGGCAATGCGACCCATGACTGTGCGGTCTCCAGTGCAGATGACGATGCCACGTGCTGTACCTGGTGTGGGAAAAAGAGCAGATACGTACTGTTATACAAATTTGATTTATAGAATCAGTATCTTTGTTTTTTTACCACGTGGCTCAGTTAAACCCAACCTCGGGCAAAATAATTAATTACAGAATGTGATTCTATCGCCATGGTGACAATACCTTCCACACAGTTGGTGGAGAAGAAAGCAACGTTTCGGGTCTCCAAGGGGTTGTCATGGGTACAGTCAGGTGACCTGCTCTGAGGCTCTGACTCGCCTGTCAGGGAGGAATTATCCACCTATCAAGAAGAAGAAAAATAATGTTGTACAACAAGAAGCAAGAGTTTAAATGTTTGTTCATGTGTGTGTGTGTGTGTGTATGAACCTTGCAGCCATGAGCAGAAACCACCCTGATGTCAGCAGGGATCCTGTCTCCTCCCTTCACTTCAATCAGATCTCCGGCCACCACCTCTTCAGCGTTGATCTGTACCTTCTCACCCTCACGGATCACCAACGCTTGCTGCATGGGAGAGATCAGTGAAAGTTAGAAAACACACAAACACACATATACACAGTAGCCAATGAGCATTACTTCCAAGCAATTCAACTATTTTTAAATCATATTTTCATAGAAAAGCCTTTACATGCCTGATTTTTAATATTTAGATTTTCAATACTTTTATGTAATCGTTCTGCAATGTTTTATTTAAATGTGTTTTTTGAAGCACTTTTTTACATTGTTAAATAAGTGCTATAGAAAGTTAAAGTATTATTATTACATATTTCTATACAACGAACACTTGACTGAGCAACAAAGTCTCTGCATTGTGACAACATAATTAAGTACTGGTAAAAGATTGCTCATCTTCAAAAAGGCACATTAACTATTAATTTCCGACATCTGCCAAAGTATTTAAAAAGAATAATAAATAGTCACTTTCAACACTGTAAAGTCAGAGTCCACGTGTTTACCTGAGGCACCATGTTCTTGAAAGACTCCATGATTTTGGAGCTCTTGGCCTCTTGGAAGTATGAGAAGCAGCCAGTGATGACAACGACGGCTGTGAGCACGATACCTAGGTACAACTGGAGAGAGAGAGAGAGAGAGAGTTAAGTATACATACATACAGTCAAATCCCTGAGCTGAGTTGTTATTAATGGGCCGTACATGGGTCACATTAGAATAGGCTGGTCGGAAAAGAATGGGATTGTTTGTGTGTCTGTGTTTGTGTACATGGGCGGTGCTCACATTGTCTCCTGCTGGGTCGTCCTCTGTGGCTGCCTGGATGGCGTAGGCCAAGAAGCAGAGGATGGCCCCTATCCACAGCAGGACGGAGAATCCACCAAACAGCTGGCGACAGAACTTGACCCATTCCGGGGTGGTGGGAGGAGGGGTGAGGGCATTTGGGCCATCCCTGACCAGGAACTCTGCTGCCCGGGCATTGGTCAGTCCCTGGAGGGAACAGGGAGGAGGGGACAGTTAACAGAGAAAGACACATCTGCAGTTAAAACCAAATCTTTGAGTTCTCATATTTCTTTAGTATGGCCATAGCTTCTAGTGGACAGTTGTACTGAGGAGTTAAAACATGAAATAAACCAATGAAGGTCTCCTCCTGCCATCTAGTGGTCAACTGGAAAAACTGCCTCACACCGTAGAAGAACAGTACATGCTGAGAGAACCAGATATCACGGACTCACCTGGACAATGTCAGTCTGGAATTTTCGGCAAACTTCCTCCACGGACATCTTGTGTTCCGTCTGAAAAACGTCACACAGGGATAATCACCTCTCTGCATGTTACAGTGCGGTGCCATTGTTTTGCATGCAGGAAAAATGTGAAGATAGTACTCCAGATTAAAAGAGTAAGTATGCCAGAATGTAAATAAAAACAGCTGTGGCTTTGTAGCACTAAATGGCATACACAAGGTAATTAGAAATTTAGTCCATGCATGCAGTTCACCTGAGAGATAAGAGAATCAGGGCAGCCAGGTATGGCGACCCTGGTGTCTGTTTCTTGCGCTGAGTTGTGGGATCAAGGTGATGATTTCCTGACAAGTCAACCCTCTTACCAGCAAAATATACATGAATTTGGCCTGTGTGAGGAAATATTTCCCTTCTCTCCAACAAAAATGTGTATATGTATTTTCATTTATTTTTATTTTTTTTTATTTTTTCTTTTTTTTTCTTGACATTTTTGAAAATCATTTTCTCACAAATATATATATATATGGATGGTGTGAAAATTCTTCTGAAATAATGATGTAATTAATCTTCTTTTGATTGACATGAAACCTCAAACATCTTTAACATCAACATTTAAGGATAAAAGTAGGTTTTACTCACAATGGGCACTTCCTTCTTCAGGTCATCCATGTCCTTGGTCCCCGCCTTCTTCTTGGGGGATCGTTTATCTTTGTCCTGTGTGGTGGCAACGCGGTAACTGTCTGACCGCCCATACTACAGACACACACATATGTTTTACACATGCCTTGGGACTAGAATGAGGCGATAGTGGTGGGTGCCCCTCCGTGTGTAATCTTAGCTCTTGTACATGCGCATGGTAATAACCAGAACTATGAAATGCATTACATCTTGCTTGGCTTTCTAACAGTAATTATCGGTCACTGACTGAAAAAGAAACAGCCAGTGGGCTTCACTGAAATGTCCTTGAGATGCCTCTACATCAGTGTACAGTTAATAGCGTTGTTATCCTTGTGAAGTGGCCTTGAGAAGTTGCCTGCGTTGCTCAGGAGGTAATCATGTCAATTCTGCTGAGTTTATGAGAGGGATATTAGATGAAAAGCATTAACATAAAAACCTATTATCCGAAGAATCATTGTGACGTGACGGGAAAATTCATCACCCCGGCAGGTCTGCTTTGCCTGAGTGCACTATCATCACCTCGCGTTAACAGCAGCGCCTCGGACCGCTCTGCCATGTCTGTTTAATCAAATGACTCTTGCTCTGATGTCCACAAGTGCCTGATGGACACATCACATCATGCAAATGGTTTAACCTGAAGGTTTTAACTAATGGCTTCCTGCTATCTCTCTTTTTTCACTTGGCAGCAAACATTAAAGATGTGAGAGGGAGAGAGGGCACAGACAAACTGAGTTTATAGATGTTTCTGATTCGATTCTAGTATTTCTACAATATTAGAAACATCAGAGACACTTAGATGACAAGATTACTAAATGAATGCAACCACAGACACATCTAATGTAATCATCTTGTTCCTGCTTTACAGCAACGCCTGTTGATTTTGGTGTGCTCCTTACTATAACTGTCCCCTAAGAAATTGGCTTATGCTGTAAAACCAGATGTGAGTGGACTATTAATAACCACACTTCATCCACCACTGCACATTGCACTCCCTCTATAAGTGCAACTGTAGCTTAATGACGTCCTGAAGGAGAGCAACATGACCACTAGAGCGCGTCGATATATATGTCCCTCATCAGAGGTCAGAGGTGGCATGAGCAGGTCCCAGTGGACGGGCCCTTCATTGACACAGCTGAGACATTAAAGAAACTGCCCTTGGTGGTGGATCAATAAAGTCAGATATATATTCATTACCTCAAAGCAGATTTAGTGGATCTATAGCTTTAAAAGTCACTTTAGATTGGACATAAACATCAATAACTAACTGATAATCGATGATTGTGAAATATCTTAATATAAGATTAATGCACGTGCATCTGAGTATGAGTGGATGCGGTAAAAAGGTTGAAATTTCCTTGGGAACTGTGATACTGACAACTGCTGTCTGTTCCTTCTGTTAATTGTTTCTGTTCGATATATTCATTCCAATCAATGTCTCTTTCTTTAAATTTTACTTTTCTGCTAGTAATTGTGTGTTAACTCGTAACATTTACGGCTTACAACTTCAACGCTGTCACTCCCCTCTGCTTGATTCAGTTACACCTGTAATGTCCAAAACTAGACCTGTGTCACATGTGTTATATTTTCAAATCCTCTCTACAGAGGCCACTATGTTTATTACAATAGTCCAACCTGGACAAACTTAACACATTTTGATTTTTTATAATTGAATGCTACCACAGGTTCTCCTTCATGTTTGGAAGGGCAGGGTGAGGAGTGGGGTGTTCAGCTGCAACATGCAACTTCACCACTAGATGTCACCAAATTCTACAAACTGAGCCTTTAACTCGAACTGTATTCACTGCTCTAAACACCCTCTAGTGGTACAACAGGGTAGGAACATTTTCAAGTGCAAAATGTCCATGTAACTGCTGCTTGACTGTTTTGTTCACATCTGATATGAACTACAAAGACAAACTGATGTGTGGGAAGTCTGATTATTTAAAAATAAATGGATTCTTTGTTCAAATTCACTTATCTAACAAGTATATTTGCAAAAGCACCAGTGAGGGAGTATGAGTCAGTCCTAATACCTCCACTTATACTGGTTGACAAACATACACCCAAACCACACACACCTACAGTCGCACAAAAATGTCACAAAGATAAACTTGCATTTCCCACTGTGCTGCTCCTGTGAAAATCTCTTGTGAAATCACACCTCTACATATTAAATGTGTACATGGTTATAAAGACCTGTATTTCTAGTCTATCATAAAAAGGTTTTGTGAGGCAACATGTGGATGAGATAGCATCAAGACAAACAAGGCAAACAGTGGTAGACCATGAAGGTCTTCATTGTCTCTGGAATCCGGGTTGACTACCAGACAGTGATTTGCGTGAGGCATGGCTCTGTTAGACTTGGGGGAGCAGCATTCTTTGGGATGTTTGTTCTTGTGTATTAAAAGTCACCACATGCCACAGAGGCCAACTCTCACTCATCGTACTGAACTGTGCGACAACGGCTGCTCAACGACCACTTCTGAATTCAAAGCAAACAACAAAGCCATCCGTTCATGCACGTCAGGCAGGGAGTATGTCAGTGGGAGGAAGCAGTTTGACCGCATTGCCAATGCACCCGCAAGTACAGACACACACACACACACACACACACACAGTTCTGCAACAAAAGAGCAGGTGAGCAAATCTCTTGCTGCAGCAAGACCAGGCAGGCCTGGTGAGACAGAGATGCATTGGGCAGAGACTGATGCAGTGGAAAAGTACTGCTGCTCAACCCCTCTGAGAAAAACCCTGGATATGTGGGTGTGTTCTTGTGTGTGTGTGTGTGTGTGTGTGTGTGTGTGGGGGGGGGGGGGGGTTCATATCATATGTATATATTACAGAATGTGTACATATTTTCCACTGTGGATTCAGGGAATAAAAGGCTACTTTATATATCTATTTAAAAATCAAAGCTGTTGAAGAACATGTGGATTTGCCTCATTTTCAATTTGGCAGCTTCATTTTGAAGATGACAGACCGGGAGGGGTGTTAGTGCAGATTCATATAGATATAATACCCTGGCTACATTTTCCATAAACAACGCATGAGCAATGTAAAAACACATTTAAGGTGCATTGTCAGCCCAGCTGCGTAAATGCATGTTTAAATTGATAATAGAAATAGGAGCACTCACAGTTCTTTCTCTCTCTGTCACACAAACACACACACACACATGCCCAGACAATAGATGCGGTTGGTAGGGAGGTGGGAGGTGAGCCTTGCCAAACAAAACGACATGTGGGGGAAAAGTAAAGACAGAGCGAGATGGATGTGAAGGGGAGTTGATGACAGACATGACTTGGCACATGGAACGGGCGATATCGGTGGGAGGTGAGAAGCAGGGACAGGTAACGAGTGGGAGAGGTGGGTCGAGAAACAGACAGAGAGTGAGTGATGGAGAGAGAAAGAAAGAGGGGAACAGTTGTTACTCTCCTCTCATGCTTCTAATTAGATATTGACCACCAGTCTTTGTCTGCTGACTCTGTGTCAGTGTTTGACCTGCAGTGACCCCCACTCTAATAGATTGCACAACCTCACTTATGGAGAGTGTGTGTCACTTTGAGAGTGTGTTCTCCTACATGTTACTAGATTATACACATACCCCAGGTGTCTGTGTGCAAACGTTTGCAGATATGAATGAGTGGTTGTCAGCAGAGAAAAGAGAGGTCGCTGATTTATCTTTAAATCCTTTACAGTGTGATTATGATATGTACATAACCCTGTTGGTTTTATGGGTGTGGGTGTGTGTGTGCTTGCCCCTCAATCATTAATAACACAAGGCGGGGCCTATTAAGCCAGTCCATTCCCCCAAATCCATCTACTTTAAGTCGCCTTATTCAGCATTCATCAGTAGAATATAAACATTTAATGAATGATTTATAACACATTCTAAAGTAGTGGTATCAGTTATATGAATGTCGCTGCAGTCAATGTGGTCTATAAACAGGTGATAAATGACAATATAATGGCATAGATGTAATAAATGTAATGAATATGTCTTCTGTTATAGAAGTAGTTGACAAATATCGTACCTTAAAAATGTGTTTTAAACAGTTTGTTAAAAAAAGACTTACATGTCTATTATCCTCTGATCTGTTCAGTTTTATGTTTCGTCTGCATCTGCTGCCTCGTCTTTGTTATCTACTTGTACAGCAGAGACAAATTGTGTCTATATATTGTGCATATACAATCAAAAGAGCCTTTCATATGCAGACAACATCAAAGTGTGCTGCCTGCCTGTTTGTGTGTCTGTGTCGGTGACCAGCTGTCTCACACAGCTCTGGGTAATGTAATGAGCCCCCTCTGTACTGAGGAAGGAAACAGAGATCCGTGGCTGAAATTACAGACTACCACTCTCCCAGAGGCGCAGAGGCGAGCAGACTGATGTGCAGACATATCTCTGACATCATCAGGAAATGGAAAAATTGCAGGATCTTCTATGGATTACATATTGATATCGCTCTCACCCAGTTACACATTAGTTTGTTAAAACATGCTTAAAATGTCAATAATTCAATTGAGCCAAAGCTCTACATTATCTGGTTGTGTGTGTTTGATTGGATCATAATTTATTCTTCGGGGCCTGCTCCGGCTAACCAAACTAAACCTCACAATTTGTCTCCTTGTGCGAACAACTCTGATGAGAGAGTGTGTTTGGAGGGCAAAAACTGGAACCATAGAAACCGACATGACCATTGGCATGGTGACGCAGCAAATCAGCGGCCTGGTCCTCCAAGGATCCCCTGATGTGATCTGTGACAAGAAATACTTGATGCCTTTGTAATTGGACACTGTATTTACTGCTGTATAATGCAGACAGGCGAAGGGACGGAGAGAAATTAAGTGTGTGCAGGTGTGTGTGTGCGAGCAGAGGTGAGTCATTGTACTGGCTACAGTCCGTATGTGCAGCGACTACACGCATTGCGGCAGAGAGACTGAGGGAGATGTGGAGTAGAGAGGTAGAGCTTGGAATAAAACTGTAAAATAAGACAAATATAAGACGTTAACAGTGTGTCCTCTGACTTGAACCAACACTGGACACGTTCAAGACATAACTAAACCTCTCACGAACTGTAAAACTACAAAGATATAATTTATTTTGGCATAAAGAAATGAAGTGGAACTAATTTCAATATCTACACACCATGTACCCACCGTTAAATCTGGGAGTGTCACCTGAGAGAACTAACGTGTTGACGGCAGCGGGTCAGGACAGGCCCACCAACGGTGGGTTTGAAGGGTGTAGCCTCTTGTTCTTCCCCTTCTATTGCACTCACAGGAAAGGGAAGAGGAAAGATCTGACGTTGCGGTGCTGTTATGTTTCTCTTGACATGAGTCATATGAGAAAGTGGATTAATAGGTGGAAGAAGTGTTACCATGCTCCACATTCAGTTGTTATTCCATAAACCACTGCAGCGTTAGTAATACCTATATGTGTCTCCACTTCTTTTTTTGTACAGAGCAGCCATATTAAAGCATCACATCAGTCTCCCTTCACTGAATCCATGTCATGGCCTTGTTCTGTGTTTAATTTTTAAACAAAAACCACAGCAGGTTTTTAGATCGTACAGCTGCTGTTGATCTCCAGCAGAGAAAATAAATAAATATGTCTGAGTAATATATAAAAATTCATGTTGTATATTTTGGTGTCATATATGAGAGGAGGTAAACTGTATCCTGCTTCACCTGAAACTTAATAAGGTAAAATGGACAGGTACTTGTAGTCAATGTTTGGGCTGTAGATTAACGTCTGAGGCCCACTGCTTAGAGTTCATTCTTTATATAAGAGCAGGTATGCAGAATGTGGCTCAGTTTAGTAAAACTGGATCTCCATAACACTTTCAATTTTAATGCTCCATATGCAAAATATGCATTGGAAAAAAAATCCTTATGGAAAAATTTGAATGTATTTAATCCACTTTAAACTATAAAAGGATGTACTCATGATGCATTCGTTTTAATTAATATATGTAAAACTTTTAAATAAAATTTTAGCATGTGTAGAGATGTAACAATGTGTATGGTGTGTATACGCGTTGTTGCAGGCATGCATCTGCTTGTGTGTGTGACCTTGCAAGGTCGTTGGACCATCTGCTGTTTCTTGCTTGCAGCAGGGTAGCAGGGCTCCGGGCCCCAGTAGGGGGGCTCAGGCTGGGGACCAAGGGACACAGCTGTTGGGATTAGCTAGTCTGATTACTACGCTGGATTAGCCCACTCTGCTCATCTCTCTCTCTTTGTCTCTACATTTCTCTACCGTTATCTCTCAGTAAATGTATGAATTCAATAGGTTCTGCTGCCAAATAATCTGATGAACGGCTTCTATCATTGCTGGGTAAGGGATGCTGATAAGAGTTATTTTTAACAGACGATAATGAGTTGGATGTCAAGATATTTGTATCACTTATCCATATCAGCCTTGAGATTGATGCGAAGGCTTCTTGTCTTTTTATTTAACAAAGTGAGCAGACATGAAAAGGGAGAGAATCAAGATATCAGACATGAGGAAGAAAATGAACAGTTGGCATAAAATCTTTTTGGAAGAAATAGACATTGACTACAACTATCCTGAGGAAGATTCTCTTATTACTATGTGCTGTCGTTTTAATCAAACACTAAAATGATTGGTATGTAATAACATAAATCCACTAAGAAAAATCTTAATCCATAAACCACATAAAAACAAAGGGACAAGGAGAGATTAACTCTCAGTCATCTGTGTTGTGATCTGTCCAAAACCCTCAAAATAAACAAAAGCAAGAAACAAAACTGATAATCCCAATTTAGAGTGAAAGCCCTCCTGTCCATCTGTCTGTCCTTCAGCTTCATCTGTCCATCCCACAGAGACAATTGTGTAACTTTAGATCTTCACAATGACTGCCCACCCCCTTCAGGTCTGAAGGATCTATACTTTATGTTGCGTGAATCTAGTTAAACATTGTAAATCTTGGTTCGTTGGCGCTCATAGTGAACATGGCCTCTTGCAACTGTGTGAGAGAGGACACCATAGGACTCATCATCAGACAGCTGGTCACACAGAGACATGCAGATGTGCGTGCATGCACAGTCATACAGCTGCTGACTGCACAGCTGTCCGAAAAAACCATTAGCAGATCAGATTCTTAACGTGTGCATGTGTCTCTGTAATTTCAAGGGAGGATCTGTTGCATCCAATGGATACGAATGAATTGGAAATAATTAAAGAAAGATAAGAAAAAAATAGTTGAATATTGTGACAAATAAAAATCTAATGTAGCAATGTATTTCTTGATTTTAACAAACATTTATCCATTGAGGCTATGCAGTGTTATACTCAGGCTTTGGTGTATTCATGCAGGAACATGCACACATGCTCACACACTTCACAAACGTACACACATCTCCAGGACAACACCCTGAATTAGTCATGTTGTTGTAGTCAGGCAACCTAACCCTTCTGAGTCAGCCTCATTATGGGAGTCCATCAACATGTTACAGTTAGAAAACTGTGAGGCTTATAAATCACAGTACTAGTAATGTGATCTTGTTTTAAAGTAATGTGTGATAGAGACAGGACTGACCTTTACATTTTATTAGCATTACACAGGCTCAGGCCTCATCCTTCGCTTAACACTTGTGAAGAGAGAAGCTGCATGATTTCCTTTTTTTGCTGAAGCACGAGAAGTCTGGATTCTGTCCTTCACTAGAACTCTCACTAAGGACATTGTCCTCATTACAGCAGATATCTATTGATCAGAAACCATCAATAGGCCTGATGAAGACAATGGAGGGTCATTTCAAAGAGTCACCATATTGACCTTAATTGACCCCTAGCCCTCAGAGGCACAACATCCCATGTGGCTGTGCAGGCGGGGAGACCACTCGGTAGATCAGACCCCGTGTGGACACGCTTTCCTACTGGTTCCTGCAACGTGTGGGACAGATCAGTCGTGGTACAGTTCAGCCTATCAGCATCAGGCAGCAGGTGCAGTGGGGAGGGATGCGCAGCACTCTGCACCAAACTGAGGGCTGGGCCTCTGCAGAGGCCACACACATCCTTCTTCCACGAACAGCCTCTAACTTCTTCTCTTTCCTCGCACAAGGGCCAATATGAAAGCACACGCTGTTCTAAACCTTTACTCCAGGACATAGGTAATTAGTAAGTCTAATCAAAGTCTTAGAGTGAACTCAGTGTTCACAGGAGCTTCTCCACAGACATGCTGCATTCAGAGCAGCTCCGCCATTCCCCCTGTCCCCAGTCTGCATGACCTTCTGACAAAGCCTCACTGCTACGACTACTCTCTCATTTGTCTTTCATCCCTGTCTCTCCTCCCATAGTGTCCTACCTACACCACACACCTCTCCATCCTTTCCTCCACCACGACATTCACCCTTCAGTCAATGTCCTATAGAGGATCATCCACCCAACCCCATTCATCTTCCCCCTATCCCGTCTGTCTCTTGACCCCCCCCTGTTAACCAATCCCACAAAGCAGCACGAGGAAACAGGAGCCATGGTAATGTGAGCCTCAGGTCATTATCCTGTAACAGGATATGCAGCCAGGCCACCTTCCCCCCTCAACACACCTCCTCCCTCACTCTAAATCTCTCTCTCCGTCTCTCTCTACACCTGCAGACCGGTCCCTACGGTATCTGCCCTTCCCCTCTTGCTCTCTCAGCGGTGGCACCATCCCCCCGTCAGTGTCACGTATCTGAAGGTGAAAACCAGAGGCCCATGCATGTGTGCAGCCCTTCATCACCATCTCTCCTTACATCCACACCAGCTATACTGCACCATGGAGCTGCATCACTGCAGAGAGCAGAACCATGAGCTGAGAGGAAATGTGAGACGTTTTTAAAAAGTTTAGAGTAATATCTGAATCTGTGCTATAGACTACATGTTCTCTCTCAGGTATTCCTGATGGAGGTTTTGCTCTACAGCATCTCTGCAACTCGGTCCCTTCTGCGTGGCTTATCTTTCCAGCCTATCACAGTTCTTTACAGGGAATTTCCACAGCACAGGCCCCGCCCCCGGTTTGACGCAGCAGGCGCGTCGCAAGCGGTGCCCACTGCGGCCTTGGGAAAGGACAGATGGCGGTGCCATCACACAGTGCGCCAGTGCGAAATTCGGACGGAGAGAGACTGGGAGATTGTGAAGCGACCGCATTTGTAAAAAGATGCCCCGATGCGCACGCATCCATTCATGTCTCCACCCTCTCATCCATCCCCTGTCATTCTCAGGGTCACCTCAGAGCGCATTTATCATTGAGGCCTAATGCAAATCTCTGGAGAGCCGCGGATATCTCGCGAAATGACAGCCCACCTCTACTCGGCGTCACCTCATCACACTGTTAAAATCTAACTTCCACACGGCAGCAGTACATGCGTAAGCACTTTTGTGCGACCCTATCCTCTTTGACGCAGTGCCCTCTGATGATGGCGGGATGGCTTTCACATGCAGCATCAATGGATACCCTGTCAGCCACCGCAGCCCACCCCTCCCCCATCTCTGAATCCCACTACATCCCCCAGCAGAGATACTGCAGGGGGGTGGGGGGGGGGGCACATCATCTTCATCAGCTGGTGTCACTGCGATGTCACCGGTTTGCGCTGCCCAGAGGACGGCAGATGTCTCCCAGCATCGCTCGGTCCTCTCTCCGCAGCGTCACGCCACCGCAGAGAGGGATTAAAAATTGCAACTCCTTCCGCAGGATGGCGATGGAGCAAAAAAAAAAAAGATGGAGCGAAAGTTGCGCAATGCCTGCAAAACGACATCTGCACCATGGCGTTTCCAGTGGCGCTGTGCTCTGCAGCAGCATCAGCCACTGGCTCATGTACGTGCATCTGATAAGTGTATCTGGCTAACTCGATCAGCTGGGGTTTCATGGTTTCACTGTGCGCGCATCACATGCAGCAGAAGCCCCCTCTCCAAAGTCATCCACACAAATTTGACTCTCATCGTCGTGCTGCTGCTGCATAGACGCATCGTGTGATTAATCTATAGTGTGTGTGCGTAAATGTGCTCACTGCTGGCGATTAACTAGTCCCCTGTTATGTCACAAATTAAAGGGGGAAATAAGCTGGTGAGGCGCTTATTCCCGGTAACCGCATTATGACGCATGGGTCGTCGAGGGTGCCGAGGATGAGACTCCGCGACGAGCTCGACGGCATCTTCTTCTCCTCTCCACCGGCACATGCCTCTCTCGGGTGGCCGGGGAGAGGGCAGGAGGAGAGGGGGATGGAGGTCTATGATTAGGGAGGCGCATGGAGGAGGTCACAGGACAGTGGGCGAAAGTCTTCGAACAAGTATTTTTGTAGAAAACCTTCAAATATAATACATCATTTTTTGAATCACACGTGATGGGTGAAGCGCACAGGGACATCCACACCCTCTCTCCCTGTGAAAATAAACCGATTATGGTCTACTATTCCTGGCAAGGTTACAGTCAGAGGAAAGGCCTGACATCCATAGGACAACCACACACACACATTCCCGTTATTTCATCTATTTATCATTGGACGACTCGTAAATCAGAATAATACAGATTTTCTACGCAGGACACAACCAGGAGGCTACAGTCGAGTCAAATATCGGCTACATCCGTTTGTCGCAAGCTACAACACAGTTCCGCATTAGAGTCAATGTCACTCAGACAAACCGGGATTTCCATAACGGAGGTGGGGGGAGGAAAAAAAAAAAGAGAGAAAGGGCCGTCGGTGTGGATCTCTCCCCGCATGTCAGGCTCGTCTCAGGCCACTTCAGAGGGACTAACAACGCATGTGATAAAGTTGGAATGGTCGCTCTTACCCCCATGATGGCGCAGTCACTCTTCTTCTCCTCTCAGGTGATGCACGGCTTGAGAGGTGTCAGCCCCTCACGGTGTGTTTTGGTCTAAATGCCTCTGCGTTGGAAAACACAAGAGATGCTCAATGGTTTTTCAGCCTGATTGGAAACGAGCAGGGAAAAAAAAAAAAAAGACGTCAGGGATTTTTTTTTTTTTTCTCTATTGGTCTGTTATTCTTTTTTTCTCCCTGGGTTTAAATGAGTGGTCTCTCAAACCTTGTGAGGCTACAGCTACAGCGTCTCTCCTCCTCTGTCAGATGAAATGTTGCGGTCTCAAGCGGAGCATCACGCATGGGCACGCGCTCCTCCTCTCCGTTGCTCTCCTGCGGTGAAAGACCAAACGCACTAACCGGGCCGCAAAACTACCTCTCGCTCCCTCCGCAGCCTCTGCCTCGCTCCTGCCGCAGTACTCCGTTGCTTTGGCTGCACCACTCCGCCACGAGAACAAGCGCCGCCTCGAGCGAATGATAGAGGCGAGGGGCCGCCCTCGCACCCTCCCACTTCTCTGCGACGCAGCCAATCGTAATTCGGAGCGTCTCATTGATGATGTGATCACCGGCCAATCGGTGTAAGCCCATGCTCGGCGCGGGCCAATAGGAAGGCAGCTCTGCCCCTCCTGCGTTACTGCAGATTTCCGAGGCGTACAGCCAGCAGCGGCGAGAGTCTCTAGGCTGAGATGTTGTAGAAATGGACGCGCAAGGTTAGACTCTTAGCTGTCGTGATTGTGTCTGTTCATCGTGTAATGTATTCATGTAACATAAAATGGTGGATATGTGTGCGTTATTGCATGTGATAAGCACCCCTGGGTGTCTCCATCAGTCGTGTTGGTCCTGTCTGCAGCATGCTGTGCACCTCACTAGTCAAGGGCCTGGGTGCAGCTCACAGAGGAGGCAGCAATACAGTCACAGTGTGTGTGTGTGTGTGTGTGTGTGTGTGTGTGGTTGGAAAGAATAAGGATGAAGCCAGAATCATACATGATCCTATTCCATCACATTTCAGCCATCGGACCATCTCCACATATCACAGCCTGCAACCTGACTGTCTCCATCAGCAGGCGCAGAGTTGTGTCTGTGCAGACTCAGCATTTTAAACTGATGTGGAGAGTCTGGCATTCAACAACAAAAGGTAGAATTGGGTGTACATTTTCTCAGTGGAAGTAAAACAAAATCAGGAATCAAACCAGACTTGTTTCAGCACTGTAAATATTTTCTCAGTGAATGCTCAGACTCGTTGGAGCTGTAACTTTGCCTGGCATTTACGAGGGTGGTTGTAAAAAATGCGTTGACATTTGCGAGGGACAACTGAAAGTATCCTCACAGAGAGAGGAATGGAGCAGTGAAACAAACTATGCTGCATTCTTCAAACACTGGCTGGAGAAAGAGAGTGGGGACAGACATGGCCGGACAAAGACAGAAAGGCAGGTTTGCCAAGGGCAGGAGTAGTGTAGTTTGAGAGAAGAAGATATGAGGACATGAAAGAAAAGGGGTATGGACAGATTGTGTATTTTCAGTGGGAGTTTCACACAGACAGAGGACATGAGCAAACAAGGAAGTTGGCCCATATGCAGAAGTGAGTTGCCTTTGCAGGCCTTTGTTCACGTTTCTGCTCTGTGCTCTTTACAGAGGGGACGATGCAGCAGTGTGAGCACACACACACACACACACACACACACACACACACACACACACACACACACACACACACACACACACACACACACACACACACACACACACACACACACACACACACACAGGGATGTCGTGCGTGCCTTCCCTGCAGCAGATTGTGGCCATGCCTCACTGGCTTCGTTGCTGTGGGCCCAGACGATGACCGCGCAGCACCATAAGATCCCAGAGCATCAGAGCGGGGTTAGCTCAGGGTTAGAGGAGAGTCAGTTAAAACAGCTCCTTCAAACACGCTGCGATACTGCAGTTGTTTTTTATTATTTATCTGAAATAAGCCGGATGATTTATGAATGGGTAAGAATTCAACGTTGCAATGACTAATCATTTTCTTTGTGGAGTTTTTATAAATTTACTGGAATTCACTTAAATGTACTGACATTTCTGTGTTTGAATCAGGTCTGGTTTGAAAAATGGTTAAATGGTAAGCTACTGCAGGTAAATTCATATCAATGTGGATTGTTAACCTTCTAAACACTGATTTGCTGTGGTATGCTAGTACGACAGAAATTTAATTGTAAAGTAACATGAAAATATGCACACACATAATTTAATAATAAAGACTATGCTGTTATAGTAAACACACAGATGGTACCAATGCATCTAAGTGATATGGGTTGTTGTAATAGAACTGTGTTATTACAGGAAGTACCACAGGAAATCGTAGTGTATTTTTACTCCCTCTAGATATGCTGCAAATACCTTTTTCTCTGTTTAATTATTATTGTTCGAATTATTTGATTATATTCTACTTTTGCAGAACTTTAAATCTATTTATTATTTATGAATCATTGTTTTTATTCAAATCTTTATGACATTTTCTAGGATGGGGGTCCAATTTCAATGAATGTTCTGCTTTATAAAAATTTAAAACTAAATAAAAAGCTCCCAAAAAGTGTATTTAAACAGCTAGAGCATCAATCACCACTATGACAGGACAAAATGTAATTCAACCTTTTTTGGATACCATTTCCAAATTCCTTCCAAGGTTATAAGAACTCAAAATAGTTATATTTTTTTTATGCAAATAAACCCCTAAAATTTGAATATGGATGTGAAGATTAAAGATATACAGAGGATGTGAAAATCATGAAAGTCTCCTGCTTGCTGAAGCTCATGTTATCTGTGATCATAACACTTCCTGCCTGAATCAGTTTATAATATAACAGAAAATCCCACAGATTTCTTAGATTCCTGCACTAGAGAGACATGTATATACCATGAAGACAGTCAGGACTAAATATAGATTTGATCCTGAAGCCCACACTGCTGCACATGAGGGTGACTTTGTCACTGTGGTGCTGTTAATAAAGTTCTTTTAAATCTCATTTCAACCAAAATGGCCGCCGCTAATATCCTTTCTTAACCTCTGTCATTCTTTCATGTTTCTCGCTCCTTCCTGCCCCCACCACCACCCCTCCACACCTCCCTGCCTTGCAGCACAAGAAAGAAAGGATGGAGGGGGGAGCGAGTGAGTGAGTGAGGGAAAAATCCCCCAATTCTCAGTCTCCACAGCAACAGCAGTCAGATGACCTTGTCTCTGACTCGTTCTGCTGAGTCAGAGATTGAGGGATGGGGGGGTGCAGGGAAGGGAGAATATGGAGAAAGAAAGAGAGGGAGGGAGAGAGATGACACACAGATGAAGCCGGGTGCTTATTCTAACGGATTCTGCTCATGTGGACTGTGCTGTGTCGTAGTAATCTACATGAAGCTGTGTGTCTTGAAGAGCGGCGGCTGACCCAGAGACAGTCGTGTGTGTGTGGTCAGTGATTTTGGAAAGTATGAGCTGTTCCTTGAGTCAGAGCAGCACATGAATATCATATGTCATGAGGTTGTATTGTCATAGGCCACGGGAGAAGGCTTAAGGAAAGCATGTGTAAATCTGACTAAAATAGCTTGTGTATGTGTTGGCGTATCTATGTATATCACAGACTTTATGTAAAAAGACACATCTCCACTCCCTCCCACTCTCCAGAAATGAAACTAAAATATCTCAGATATGAACGCTGCCATCTTGGGCATTTGGAACCAGAGTTTGATTTACTTTGACTTTTTAGTTTGGCCAGGTCACATCCCTTAATAATGAGGATGCTGGATTTATGGCCTGTACTTCAGACAACAACCAGATGGTAATTGAGATGCTCTGGCTTCACTTTTAGGGAGGTGTCATGTCGTCCATCTTTATATACAGTTTAAGATGTATACATACGCTTTGTGGCAAATATAATGTGGAAACTCACACATTATATGATTGTGACTTCTGTACACTAATGAGGAGCAATCATCTTAAGTCGTCCCAAAGTTACTGCAAAAGGTGAAATTCAGGACTCTGTGCAGTCAAGCTATTCCATTAATAACTCAAAAGAAACTATTTTTGGACCTGGCTTTTTTGCACAGGGACAGTGGATTACGATTTTGCAGGAATTTAGGTGCCTATCTTAAACCATGGCAGTCCCAAAATAGCATGGTGCTTGAAGAATGCATAACTCCACCCAGGCTAATTCTCTATCTCGCCATGTTACAGAAAGTGTAATAGCTTCTTCTTTGGGTCATGTGCCACCCTTCCACAAAATATTATGGAAATCGGTTGAGTAGTAGATTAGTAATTATGCTAGCTGACAAACAGCATGGAAACATATGAACTCCTGGGCAGACAGGTGTCCACATACCTTTGGTTATGTAGTTCATCTTCAGACAGTTAAAATAAGGTTTTTGTGGGAAGTAATTTCTATTTGTGTGTTTCTGTGCGCATATGTGTGTTTGCGTGAAGGTGATCCTGGCTAATCCGGTTTTATAAATGACATAATCTGTGTTCCACTCACAGTGTCCAGAACAGGGACAGGGGAGGGAAAAAAAAGGTGGTGATAGAAGGAGAGAGTGAGACAGGAACAAAAAGAGGAGAGGGCTCAGATCACAGGGGATGGATGATGGAAAGGCACATGGGGGTTATGGAGGATGACAGAAATTACGTATGTGTGGGAAGAAGGGAGGGGATGAAGAGGAGAAGAAATGAGTAAGACAGGAGGAATGGGAAAGGTGGTGGTGGAAAATTCCTCTGGGATTTAGAGTGGAAAGAGTGACACAGGGGCATCATTGAGGGTTTGATTGTCATGAAATGGCAGATGTGGGGTAAGAGCCAAGGGAAAGAAAAGTAGGTACACGGGGAAGGGTGGAGACTGTAGTCGGATGTGTGATGCAGATAAGCAACAGAGGAAACAGGACTCTGTCAAAATAAAAATCAATTAATGTCTGCAGAATAATGGAAAATACAGACACGTGATTGTTGTCTAGAAACGGAAAAAGAGAAAGAATGATTCATTCCATCAGTATTTGCTTGGATAAAAAGTAAACCAATAAATATGTCTGGAACATGTGACCTTCTACACTATACAGTACATTTCATGTTATCATCCTCCCACTATTGTAAAATATGAGACAGTATGGTTAACTGTGTTCGGTTTACAATAAAGTATACTGCAGCATTAACTTTAAAAAATCTTTTTCCTCTGGAAAATCCAATCTAGTCATGCCATTATAGCAAAATTCCAACATGGCTGGGGACATTGAGGTTATATCTGATATGTATTATTTGTAAACCTGGGATAGTTAACATTGCAAAACCAGAAATATATGCATCCTAAATATGACATGATTGTTTTACAGCAACAAAAAAGAAAGTGAGGCAGATTTCATAGAGGCAGATCAAATCAACATGGGTGTGGGTCTATCATGGGTATAAGGAGCCTCTGAGGTGTTTATCCCTGAGAGTTTTATTGCTGCCAGGGTAGACACAGCTTGGATACAGCAATTAGACCTTCATTTTGGGGAAATAACACAATTTATTTTTGGTGTCTTTGTTGGGTCCATTAAGAGACTTGAACTCGGGACCGCAGTATTTTAAAACCCCGACAACAGCCTTGAATTCAAATTCTTTTCCGCAGCTGGCTGGTTTTAGTAATCACATTAACAGTGGCTCTATGCCATTGGAGTGTCTCAGTGTTTTATGCCAGCGCCACAGCAGGGCCCTGGACGTGGGACACCGACATGCAGCCATTTATCATGTTATCAATTACACTTGACTGCTTTTGCTACCATATGACATGCCAAGATGAAGAAGAGAGAGAAGAGAAGAAGGGTATGTTTTCAGTCTAAATAAATGCTTTCCCCACACACAGATTTATATACTGTACATAAATTATATTGTACAGTATACTAATCCACAGATTACTTCAATTTATCACTATTATACATTATTTTTAGCCACATCCTCTCTTGTTCCACACCCAGGATATTTGGTTAATTTCCTCTCTTTTGTCAGAGCTCCCTCCTCCTCCACCTCCTCCTCCTCCTCCTCTGGTAGCTGTTCTTTCACCACCAAAACCACTGCAGCAAAACTCTTTCCTCTCCACCTTTAACACCACATGTTTTCTTTTTCTAAACTAAACCTTCACCTTCGCTACAGAAAACCACATACAAACATGCCTCTGTAATAAACAGCAAAGAAATGGAAACACCATCCTTCTAATGTGAAGCTGCAGTTTGTCTGAACTCTTTCAAAAATGTTTCCTGATGCATTTGATCGTTGTTACCAATGCATTTCCCTGAAAGATGACCAGCTGCTTATTTCTCATACTGCACTCAGTGATTTCAATCTGACATCTTTTTATAACCACAGAAGACAGAAAACAATTTAATGAAGTCTCTCAGTCTGCGAGGCCATTAGAAAGCAAACATCCAATCACTATTTTACCATTTTATGTAACTGCCTTTTAGAAGGTATTTATTCTCAGCGAGCACTTAAAGAATTCTTAAATGTCCATTTAGACTCCATAAATGCCAATATGCCCGGCATTTAAAACGGAAATGGAGCCATATCAGTCTGTCTGGCTCATACTAATATTTGAGAATTTTACACAGTCACTCAAAATTCATATTCAGCAATTGACTCATGAAGTCAAACTAGTTTTTTTTTTTTTATACAGTAAAACTATTGTTCAGTCAACTTTAATGTCACACTTGATTACAGGGAGTACTGCCCCATCATTACACAGCAGCTAATTAACTGTATCCCAAACTTGGATGCACTAACTCACTGACAAGAAGAAATAATCATCTCATTACATTTATCTGCAAACCTCAGAAAAAAACTCAAAGTTATTCAGCAAAACAGCACTTATTGTTTGCTAAGTAGCTGAAAGGTAATGCTCTAATGCACTTTGCAAGTTTTTCTTTTTACATTTGTTCTCTGCCTGTTCAACACATCTGTTCAACCACTTTCAACCACAACAGCTGCACAGTACATGATGTCACCAAATGTAATATGCATTACAGTGATAAAGGTGTAAAAAAAAAGCCACATGTATGCAGCATAGCTAACAGTAGAGTGATGAATGAAGGAAGTGAAACTATCTGTGAGTCAGTAAAACAGCAGATTTAAAGATATAGTTTGACAAACAATTTCTATATTTTGCTAAATGAGAATATATCTATAGGCTACCACTCAAATCTGTACAGTAAATGGCAGCCAGCAGCTGGTTCACTTAACCTAGAACATGAACTCATCAAAGTCGTGAGTTCTTATTCTACCTTGATCTTTAATCCATACTAAACTACTACAATACTACAGTGTGAAAGCAACACACTGATCACATTAGACCTCCGTAAATCAATTAAATGAGAGACATTTAAATATCCCTTGTGTCTGTTTCTACCAATCAAACAAACAAGATATAAAGTGACATGGTAGTGAGCGATATTTGAAAGATGCTGGTTTTATTGTCTTGTTTGGACAGAGAGAAAGAAATAGCTGTTTCCTCCCATTTGCTAGTCTTTGTGCTATGCTAAGCTAACTGGCTGGGGTTAGCTGGCTGAATAGTCATATTTAAAGCACATGAGAGCTGCAGTAGTGTTCTGATCTAACTGTAAGACAACAATTGTATATGTAATATATAATTAATATAATATAATAATATTATTATTATGCAGTTTTTGTCAATCACACATTCATAAAGTGCATCTATGTGCAGCACCATCTCTATGAGAAGGGAATGTTTGGGGTTTAGTATCTTGCCCAAGGACATTTCGACATGCAGAATGGGGAAGACAGGATGCCGACCTTCTGGTTAGAGGATGACTGCTCTATCCCCTAAGCCACAGCCGCCCAAATTATTATCTTTAACAGACAGCTCTAGGTTCTCTGGTTGGTGGTCTTGAAGTAAGTAACAAAGCAAACCATTCATCTGTGTCTAACTCTCAAATGTCAAATTGCTTTATAAAGGAGCTCACTATTGGTAATGGCTTTTGATAGCTATGATTTTTCAGCAGATTAGCAGGTGAGCTTTTTGTCAGGGGCTGGTGGATGCTGAAAAACCTATTAAGTGGTGCACTCAAGTTTTTAGGGATTTTTCCGAATAGTACTCTTGTTGTTTTGACAGCCACCCCTAAATCCCCTTTTAGTTCCAGGGCAGCACATTTGGCTAAATTTGTTCACAGTGGAAGCCATTTTGCTGACGGTCTTTCTGCTCTCACTGCTTTGAAGCTGTTTGCTTTGTGTTTTCAGGTCTGCTGAGCTTGTGGTATGTCACGCTCACTTATCGTAAAGGAAAAGGTTTGCTGGCTATCCAAGCATGGGTCAAGTGTTTGTTTTTTTTCATTCCGTGTGTACGTCTGCGTATTTGCACACAAGCATCTTTTGTCACTCTGACAAGTGACCTGTCATGTGGAGAGCAGCAGGCAGCCTGATTTAAGAGACGGGGTAGTCTATGAATGCGAGTGTTTCAGATATGTTGTCAGCATCTTACATTAGTGTCTTTGGATTCACTGCTGCGTGTACATGTGAGCTGGGGAGTGTGTGTAGCGAGTACAGTGAGCAGCCTCAGGATTGATGGGCACGATGACAGTGTTGTAGCGTAGCTGGAGTCAAGCCATGTGCTTGGTGGGAGAACTGGCCCTTTAATACCTATCAGCCAATCAGGCGGGGGATGCTGGGAGCAGGCCGTCCTTGGGAACGACCTTGCAGGGGGGCCGAGGGATGGAGAGGGAAGAGCACGCGCAGAAGAGATAAAAGAGAGGACGAGAGCGGCGGTGGGAGGATGGTGGAAATCTGCTGGATGAGAGCAAATGTATGTAAAAATGTTACAATCTGCACCACAAAGGCAATTTACTGCTACACGACCCAGACAGATGGATAGAATAAATAGATAGACAGCTAGATACAGACAGATGAATGAGAGATAGATAGTTGAGGACACTAAGAGGATTAAAAGTTCAGCTGCGTAGTTCTGCCTCACTCCACCATCTCTCCGTCTGTGACAGACATGCAGACGTCATCGCGTCCAGATTAAATTGACATTAAGCCACACTCTTACGTTGCATAAGAATTTCTCTGAAAGGGATGAAATAGGAGGAATAAGAATAGAGGTCAGATTTAGGGCTGAAGATAATGTGGGCACAAAAAAATGTGGTTGAAGTTGGGAGGAGATAAAGTAGTCTCAGATTTCTTGAGACTCTTTAGTCAAGAAAATGAGAAATGCTTTAAAGAAGCTGTTAAAATGAAATATCCCTTGTGTCCGTCTTGAAGAGAGTCGGGATGAAAAGATTGATAGAATTTTACTGTCTGTACTGGAAGTTACAGCCAAGAGATGGTTATCTTAGCTTTGCATAAATAACCAGTTGTGGTAAAACCCCCATAGGCTGTCAGATTTTTTAATCAGCTTTGGACAAAGCCATGCTAGCTGTTCACCCCTGTTTACAGTCACTGTGCTAAGCTAAATCGGCATTTCCTCACTGTGGTTTCATAAACTGAATATAAAGATGGTAGTAAGCGAAGCAAAAGTGTCTCTATCGCCCCTGGTGGCTGGCTGTAGTATAGGTCATAAACCCCGCCTCCTCTGTGTTAGTTGATGGAATTGGACGACAGAGAGTGGTACAACTCATTCTATGTAACTTTTAGTATCAAGTGTATCTCCAAAATATCTAACTCTCCCTTCTACAATAAAATGTAGGTAAAACCATTCAAAAGACAGTGATATATAGGTTTGATTATGCTTCTGAACACACTCTCTCATTCAGCATTGATTATAACCTAAATAATCTCAACAATAGCCTGATGATGCGTTCACTAGCAGTGTTGCCAAGTAAGGTTTCCAGTCCAGCTCCATATGTGATGTCAGCAGCAGGCGCAGCAGTGCTGAAGCCCCAGATGCTGTGTCCTGCACGGCCCCATTCTGTTAAAGATGATGGAGTGAGAATATGTCTGTATGAGGTTGTGTGTGTGTGTGTGTGTCTGTCTTTATGTATGCAAGAGCAAGATGGTGCTAAAAATAGTAAGACTCTAGTGTCCTAATATGTTGCATGCTTGTTTGCGTCAGCAAGTCTGTGTATATGAAGCATGTGCGTCAGTACAAAGGGGGAGTGTGTGTGTGTGTGTGTGCACGAGTGTACATATGTGACCAGGGGCGTGCTGCTGCTGTCCCCAATGAGTCATTGTGATGGAGTGTTAGCCCTATGCTATGCTAACAACGCAAACTCAGCAATATTTAAATTTTTGCTGCACTCAGTCACCTTAGACATTGGGCCCTACCCCGTCCCTCCCTACTGGACCACAAGTGATGAGCATATCACCCCACACACACACACACACACTAAAAAGTAACGATTGCTGAAAAAATATCTCGACAGTGCATGCTTATTTTGGATGTTCATTCGTCTTCTGAGTATGGTTCAGCTGTGTGTGCACGTGTAGGGGTGTGTGTGTTTGTGTGTGTGTGTGTGTCTCCTGTCCCCGAGGCTTGTCCACTGGATGTCTATTCATGCCCTTATACTGAGCTCTGGTCTGACAGAAAGAGGCTGCTGTGCGCTTATTACTGCAAGACATTCACATTGTTCCCTCAGTGGGAATGTGAAGTGTGTGTGTGTGAGTGTGTGCAAGTGATAAGATAATTGGCTCTCACTGGCCACTGCTTCGTGTCCTCTGTCGCTCGCTCACACGTACAGTCGCAGGCTGCAGTCCAAATGGAAGCTGACGGTATGTGAGAGGCATGTCATGTCTGTGTGACAGGCCACACTGATCCAGACTGAGACACTCGGCATTCTACAGAAGCAGAGGGTGTAGTATTGAATAGTAAAGGGAGTGCTGGTTGTGAGGGTCACCCTGTCAAATGACCCTGGAGACTGGAGGAGGTCGCCCTGGCAACTACCAGCCCTCCTCCCTCCCATCCCCCCTCTCATTTCAATTGGCATCACATAACTCATCTGACAGTGCACACAGTCCAGCAAAGGGGTGTGTACAAGATACACATACATAGATAGTACTTCCACTAAGTTCAGTGTGTTAGAGCATTATTTATTCTCCGTTTACCTCCTCTTTCAATGGGAGGAAGGAGATGGTGGTGATGGATTCAAACCACACAGAACATTGCAAAGCTACATCCCATTTAATCCCTCCCTGCTGCTGAGAAGCTACTATTGCAGTGTGCTATTGGTTTCCTGCCAGGAGCCTCCAGCAGGCTGCTGGGATACTAATGAGACTGAGGCTCCTTCACAAACTACACCGGTTACCTGTCCCCTTTAGTCAGTGCATCGTGTGTATAGAAATGCATCTACATAGACTCCTAGAAATTATATACATATAAATAAGCTCCTAATTTCTTTAGCCACAAATAACATTTCTAGGAGGGTTAATTTTTCCAACCTCTCATCAGGTGACCTTCTGCCACTGCCTTGATTAAACTCTGTATTATTAGAAATGCAACCTTAAGCTGCAGCCCAACCTCTAAAATGCACTCTCCTACATCTATGAATAGCTCTCCTTTTTTTACAGGCCAGCAGACTTAACCTTTTTAAATTCACTTTGAACAAACTAGTAATATTAAAAAAAATACTTGCAACTATGCTTAATATATTGCTAATATAATAGGAATTTGATATTTGCTTTTTAATTTAGAGGAATAGTCAGCAATATTGTTATTATCATCAGTGGTAGTGGTAGTAGTAGTAGTAGTAGTAGTAGTGGTAGTAGTAGTACTAGTATATCACCTATTGGTTGCCCAGGAAGAAGTGGTGCACAGAGTACAGGCACCACCGGTAGAAAAGAGCTAAAGTGTCAGTTTTGCACATTTCTCCCTCGTACATCCTCGACAGATTTCTATTTGCCTCTTCCTCTTTCACCTCTCTCCTATATAACACTCCATATTTTATTCTTACTTCCTCATGCGAGTGGACTCACGATGAGTCTGATTAACAATCAGCCTTTATGGTCGTGCATAATTAAAACTCACAGATGCATTTTCATGAGTCTTGAGTGTGTGTTTGTGTGTTGCATGTGTGAACAGATGAGTGATGTGATGAGGATCAAGATGAAAAGGGAAGGAGGGGACACACTGAGTCGCTCTAGAGGCATTTGACTGGGGTGACCCTATGGCTGATTGGCTAATTCCGTGTCCTCTGAGCCATCCCATGATGCTCAGAGGAAGGATAGCTCCCAAGGTTATGCATTGCAACACATGGTGGAACATGCAGCACAGGCAAGTGAAGCAGAAGCTTATCCTTGGCAAAGCCTGGGGGATTGTCACATTTCCATTTAAACTGCTACAGACATGTTATAGCAGTAAATCACAGGTCATTCACGTCCTTGGAGGAGCAAGGTGAGAGACAGACCGGCTAGTGGGGCTACACTATAAACAGATGCTGCTGGAAACAAGCCTGTTAAAAACAACTGCTCTCTTTGCTTCTATTTGTTTTTTACTGGATAAAAAATTATGCTGAAATGGTAGCTGCAGAAAATGTAGCTGCAGAAATTTGGATAACCAATAACTGACTGACTGACTAACATTGTGATAATACATGCACATTCAAATATTTTAAATACTGTCAATGTCATGACTCATTATTTTGGAAACAGCAGATTAAAAAAACATTTAATACAAATCTTATCTTAAAGTTAATTTAAAGGATTTATTAATGAATCTTTTAAACACCATTATTACCAAGTAGGTTATGTTTTAGGCTTTTTTCTGTCGATCTGTTTGCAGGATTACGCAATAACTACTGAACAGATTACTACAACATTTGTTGGAAGGATGTGGTACAGGTCAGAAATGAACCCATTAAATATTTGTTGTGGATCCAGATCAGGACCAGATTCATCTTTTTTCTTTCTTTAATATTGTGATTGGTTTTTTTTTTTCAATTGTGTTGATTTCTAAGAGAATAATTGTGGTTTCAAGGAGATTGTTGGGCCCTTGCTGAGTGTACTTGTAGTCCGTGTTCAGTTTGCTCTTATGTCACGAAGAAAGCTCTGTTCTTATCACAACTGACAACAACTGACAACAACTGACAAGCAAACTCCACCTCCTGATAAAGACCAAAAGACACAATTCTAAGGTTCAGGATAAAAATATGTAGATTTTCAAGAATGGATCTACTCATAGAATCCATCTGGCCACACAAGCCAAAGGCCCCTCCATGCTGCGTTAGTTGATATTGCTGTGTCCAGTAGGCTGACGTATTAGACACATAGTATAGCCTGAGGACGCTGTGCAGTGGTGGAGGTCAATTAGAACTGAGTTCTGCCATATTACAGTCGACCACTGATGTTAAGAGGTTAAATGCAATCTGTCTGACAATACAAGCGAAGAACAGGCATGAATATAATTAGAACCGAAAACTTTGTGTGGAATCTGCTGACTGCTCGTGTATGTCAATGGTTAATTCAAATCTCCGTAAACTGTGGGTGTGGCAGGGTTGAAAACGAGTTGAAAGAAACATCTGGCAGGCTAACATGGAGGGACACACACACCCAAACATAACCTCAATTCACACAATACCCCTAACCTCAACAAGGACATAAGAATTGACATTATGCGTTAATGGGCTTTGGTTCCCGAGAGGACTGACAAGTTCTGACAATGTTGGTGTGGATACCAAGACAAGGTCCAAACAAAGTTAGGATAACACATACACACACAAGCACACACACACACCTCATTAAGTTGAGTGGCCCTAAACCACAAATAAATAATGATTCGTTAGATTATGCCATGTTCACTAGCATATGCTAACATGTTGTGCGACTGAATGATCAGTTGAACCATTCATCACTCTGTGAAAAGGCGTCGTTATTCAAATGTTTCCCTGGAAGCCATTTGAATTTATTGGTGTAACTGTGTGCGGGTGTCGGTCTGTATGAGATGGCAGGGTTGCACGTGTGCCCAGAAATATGATTCCGGATTGAATAAAATGAGGGATGATTAAGGGGGGGGGGGGGGGGGGGGTTTGGATGAGTACCCAAGAGGCACTCAGTTGTTCAAATGTTGTGTCATCACTGGGAATGAAACATCTGGCTCTGTTTCGGTGTGGTGGCCTTGACTGGCTGGTTTTTCTCATTTACTCACTCAAGTCACAAAGACATTTAATCAAGCATAGAGGAACATCAGCTGATTGAAGAGTCGGTCTCATGTACTGCACGTACAGCCCTGATTTAACAAATACTCAAATAATTTTAGTCATTTTATTTATAACAGCTTTTGTTTTTCCAAATAAGCATGTACAAGGAGATTTTGGTTAGACTCAAGCTTCTCTTATGATTATTTGTGTATCTAATGTAACAGACAAGCAACAAATTACATGATGAGATACATAATGAAAATATATGCATCCAAACAGAGAGGGGGGGGCATGACAACAATCCTATTGGATCCTATATCTTTATAGTCGACCCGATTGGCCAGACCACTTGTTATTGAAATTAAAGATCCTCCAAGGTCAAGTTAAAATAAATGATGAATGAATTTAAACTCAATGTTTATGAAGCATTTCTACCACTTTTTGAACCACTATTGATATCAGTGCATGATTTACTAATGTTTATAGATCAGATGTTAGCAAGGTTAACTAAGAACAATGTTTGAGTTGCCAGGTGATGACAAAATATATTCCCAATCATTATATTTCTGTGTAGATTAGTTTCTTATTTCATCAGCAGAACTTTGAAATTGGATAATTTGGCATCTTAACCTTTGGAAAAGAGCAGCAGAGTGTCTCCTCCTGTTCTAAAGTGCATTGATTAACACATTTTGAACTTTTAAAACTGGAGACTTAGCTTTTAATGAATGACCCAGCATTTCTCACTGAGGACTCGGTGGCTTGTAGGAAAGTGAAAAGCCTTTTTTATGTATCTCCAAAATTCACTTCTTTATTTTTAGATGATTTATGTTTGCCTTTATTTTTAGCAGATATTGTCGACACAATAAACATGCACCAATAGAGCACCCCTGCGTAACCAACATCAATAACTGCATCGTTAACAAAAAGATGTGGTTGGAAGCTTTTTGAGAAAAAAAAAATTGTAAGTGAAATTTTAGTTAAGAAGATTTTATCACAGACGTGCCTTCCAAAGGTCAAATAATAATTAAACATTAAAGACCCATTATTTACAACCAACACAACCTTTATAAAAGGAGCCTAAAAGGTTGTATACGTTATTTGACTTCATGCCACAAATGAATCTTAATCACAGTCACATCACCACCTTGTGATTTAAATCCTCTGATTAATGTTGAATCTGTGTTTATGGCATCATTGCTTGTGCGTGGCAGTTTTTATTGCACAGAAGGGATCATCACCACACAACGATGAATTATCACCAGTTTTATGACGCCATCATTTTCCACCTCATCCTGCTCATTGAAGCATATTTCACCTCTGCTGCAACATATCCACACAGTGTGTTCTAATGGCTCCTCTGTGACGACTAAAGGTCATTAAGCCCTCTGTCCTCTCTCCTCTCTGTCTCTCTAACCCTCATCTTGTGCAGAAATCCTGCTCAATGAGGTAACAAGAAAAATTCACATCTGTGTAACGCCGTCGCACCACCTACATCTGCAGTGCAGACCCAACGTCTGCTATTGGAGAGAGAGGACACACCCCGGTTTGATTGGCCAAGAGCTGAGACTCAGCAAAACGTGACTGGTGTGAGAGAGATCTCATGTTGCTGGGCTTGTTGAAAAGTGTGTCAGTTCAAGTAAAGATACCGAGAAACGTGCGAGTCATTCAGAGGAAAAACTGAGAGGTGTTACAAGAAAGGTAGGTGCAGGACATTGCAGATGAGGAGGAGAGCGAGTCACAGAGTGTGTAATGTCACAGCCTCCTCACTGTGTCCTCGGTCACACTATCCTCACACACACACACACACACACACACACACACACACACACACACACACACTCGTCGACATCCCACCACTGATACTAAACGAGTGAGTAGTTAGGATTGTGGGTAATATCATTTGTGAGCTCAGCCAGGGAAGGCGTGTTTTTTAAAGGGCATGTTGGACATCTCATCCCTTTAAATGAGAAAATGCGGAGACATTGAATGGGAGTCACTCGGCAGGTACAGAAGATTGATGCAACCTGAGCTGAGAGCATTAAATATTAAAGATCATTTTATACCAGCTGGCATCAGGACTGGGAAACAAGCTGCTGATGTCACACACACACACGAGCACATGCAAACCCACTGTAGCCAATACTTTTGTGTAACTTACTTTATGTAACACGTGTTTATCTCTCTGCAGTGACACACAGATTTGGTCACAATCTGTCATATTACACGCTTTTAATTTTACATTTTTTGATCATAAGTTTGATACCACTTTTATCTTCACAACCAGAACTTGTTAGCTTAGCTTAGCATCAAGACTAGAAACAGGGAGAAAGAGCTATTGCCTGCACCTATAAAACTTTAAAATTAGCCGTTAAAACAAACTTTGGATTGTTTCATGTTTTTTCTTCTTTTGATCAGAGAGCATAATCTATATCAAATAAACGAAAATATCCTGTCATAGCTGCGTGAGGCCACAGTAGTGCTGTTAACACAAAGTTAGATAAGTTTCCTTAAACAGAGGAAGGAAACAGATTCTTCAATGCCACTTTGAGCATTATAGTCTCATAAGCATCCTCAGCTTTTCGTGGACACGTTAATATTTCATTTTTAAAAATTATCTTTCAGAAAAAACTTCTTTTTTCCTTTATTCACAGATTTCATAATTTGACATTAATGTAATTTTGAGTTACATCACCATGTTGAATAATTCAAACCATAGTGTTGCGACAATGTGTCCTGCCCTGGGCACATAGAGAGCAAAGTGCTGTAATATTGAACACCTCTGTAGAACCATTATCACATCAGCCTGTCTGCTGGATGACACACTGTTTGTTCTGGTTGTTTGCGTCTTAACCATAGTGTATTAATTGTTGCTGTTGCATGCAGTTGCAAAAACAATGGTTAACTAGCACTGAATAATGATTACAACTGTGTCATTGTCTCTTATAAGATAATGGGTTTTTTTTTATTTGCCTGTGTGCAAGAGCATCACTGGCCAGTCAGATACCCTGGCCTCTCTATACGTTACAACACTATACAGACATTTATAGCTTAACTTAAATGTAAATTCAAATAATTTAATATGCACTATTTATGTTGAGGTTGTTACATTTCTTGAAAAAAACATAAAAGCGTCAGTGCCTCTTCGTGCCATCAGCATTGCACTGAAAGTCTAAAGCTGATTTGCACCAAACTTAGTGAAAGGATGAGACATATGCCAGAGAAGAACCCATTAAACTTTGGTGCAGATCCAGTTACAGGTGTGGATCCAGGACGGGGCATTTGTTTCAAATTTGAATCAATTTCTCATGATTTTGAGATCAATGAGTTTCTATGAACAAGGTGCCGAT
The DNA here is from genome assembly GCF_024713975.1 of Paralichthys olivaceus. Taxonomy (NCBI): domain Eukaryota; kingdom Metazoa; phylum Chordata; class Actinopteri; order Pleuronectiformes; family Paralichthyidae; genus Paralichthys; species Paralichthys olivaceus. The sequence goes on from NC_091105.1 coordinate 7,947,981, forward strand.
CAAGATAATAATCTTGAGCTGGAGCGGAAAATTACCATTCTAGTTTTAATTCTGTTTTCATTCATTTGGATGTTACTAACCAAGTTATAAAAGTCAGACCATTGAGAAACAAGCAGTTCCACTTTGACCCAAGCTGCAGTGGCTTCTCTCTCAGCTGTCCAGTGGCCTTGTCTGCCCTCCACCTTCAGCTCTCCTTTAATCCCCAAAGCTTCTGTCTCTCTCTTCCTGTTTCACAGCCTGTTCCCCTTATCTACTCCACCCGCTTTCTCCCTCTCTCCAGACTCCCCTGGCATGCTTTCCCTGTCGCGAGGGCGTCTCGACAGTGTCACTCACCAGGGTGCCAGTGCTCGTGCCTCCATCATCCTCTTGCGCTCCTCTCACGCAGTGTGTCCTTCTGGCCTGGTGTTTACAGCATCGGCCCCGTTGAGATAAGATAGCAAACAGAATAAAAAAGGAGAGTAGTTGAGAAACTATCGGAAATTGATTTTTGCGAAAGCACGAAATTACAATTGTAGATACCTAAATTACAATCTGCTTAACTATCATGATATATAACAATCAGCACCTTTAAACCTATGGCCACACACATGGGGCTTCAGTTATATGTTCATTTCATCATCTAGCTGTTGAAGGTGCTGGTACTACACTGAACTAATATTCTCGTTTGAGAGAACGTGATGCAACTTTGTCAAATCTCAGCTAAGATATCACACTTCTCTTTAATCTGTATTTATTTCTAACAACTAAAATAGATATTTAAGGTCACTCAAGGTTTCCTTAACCTTGTCAGGCTTAAACAGGCCTCCATTTATCAACTGGTGTGTGTGTGTGTGTGTGTGTGTGTGTGTGTGTGTATATCTACTCACCAGGCAAGCCAACAGCATGCAGCCAATCATGCTCATCATTGTCATACACATGATGAGCACGGGCAGCGATTGTCCATCAGATCAGGCTGCTCAGAAATCACTCAGAATCACTGTGAGTGCATGATGAGCTGTGTCTTTATGTGCCTTTAACATGCTGCCACACATTTTGTTCTAATACAAGCAGTCAAGGTCACCCGGTAAATCCCCGCTCGCCTACTTTGCTGGGAGTCAAATCAGCCGTTTCCTCAATCCCCCATCTTTTCTGTCCACCCCCATTCTCTCAATCCCTCTCTTCTGCCTCTATTTTTAACCAGCTTAGCAGCACTGCAGGCATGAGAGGTTTATTCTCTGCCTTCTCCCTCACTCATTACCTGGCTGCCGATTCACAAAGTCTGCTAATCCCATAATGCCGCAACTGCACAGATCACTGCTAGTTCAGAGGAAAGTAACGTGGTGAACCACGAGGACAGTTTCCTTTTGAGAATTTGTGTTTTTTTTTTTATGTATTAGATTCTCAAAAATACTTTGAACTAACATATTTAATCTTGACGTCTTTTTGTCGTCTATCTATACATCGCTCCACCAACATGTGCATTCCCACCGATGTAACACTCCTTCAATCAATACACCAAGAGTCATCTGAGAGACTTACTACTCCTGCTGCACTCACAGCATCATATCTATCGATCCAGATGTTTTTATGGTCGCCACCTTAATGTACATTGCAGCCGAACTAAAATTAGAAAGACTACACGAATGAAGAGATCACAGAAGTCCTCTTTAAATCACAGAATGAAAGTCATGGCTCCCATACAGGACGGTGGGAGTTTTCACTGCTTCTTGCAGAGCGAGCTGACCTCTGCGTTGTCTTGAACAGCCTTACAGCTGCAGAACACCTATTGTCAGCAATGAACCCTTTACATGCTGCGTACTTCTTAGAAAACATTGTGTGATCAGAATACAAGCAGGGAACAGACTGCAGAGTCATGGTGGGCCGCACCTCAGGCCTCACCCACCTCTGCAGCAGGCCCGGCTCATTCAGGACGCTGCTGCACCACATACAGTGTCCATGAATCTGGCTAAGCTGCGAGACACAAGTGGTTTACGCATGTGAGTCAGTGGTGCAGGAGGGTGATGTATGTAATCCTTATATTCTGCATCTGCAAAGGCTGTATCTCTATTTTTTTTTTTTTGGTGCAGTCTCACCAGCGCTGGAAATGAATCATGCTGATCTAAAAAAGGTCCCCCCTCTTGTGCCTTCAGACTTTTCATGGACTGTGATTGGAGGAAACGCAGCTTAAGATAGAAAGAGATGAGTCAGGCAAGAGGAGAGGAAGAACAAGCGGCCGCCGCTGTTTTCAGCCCAGAGCAGTTTGAGACTTTAAATCCAGAGCCCTCACATGGCTGAGTGTGGGCACTGCAGATCCAGTCTGAGATACAGAGAATGATGCTGAATGTCAGTGACAATATTCACTCATAACGTAAACATTCATTTCGAAACACATTCAGTATTTTCTGCTTCCTGGCAGAAGATGATAATATTCAGCCATGGAACTCATTGTTGTAATTTCAGTCCATACTGCCGCCATGTGGTGAAACGGTGGAGTCACAACTCAGTTATAGAATTGACAAACTCATGTTAATTAATGAGGATTCAAGTGGATCATGATTAAAATGTTTATTGAATCAGTGTCTGTAATGAAAACTATGGAAAAATGCAATCAACATTAATCAACACAGATTGACTTCAACATTAATTCAAAGATATAAACAGACATTGCTGTCCTCACAAGGCAATTGAATAAAATAAACACCTGGTTGGCACTAAAACACACAAAAAGACAATTTCATTTTGAAGCAGGACAAAACACCTTACCAACTATTACTGACTTGTTTAATCCTCAACCATGATGATGACAGACATGTCAGTCAACTAGCAGGGTCTGTGTCAACCCCTGTGTGAACTCCATACAGAACTATTTAATCCTGACAGATTTTATGGGCTTAATCCAGATTTATCCTAATCCATGTCAGCACACTTTTAGACAAAGTGGATAAAAAGGTGTTTTTGAAGTAGCAAATATCCTTAAAAATTACAGCACTGTGTTTAACCTCTTTAAGGATGGATGGACGCAAGTAGAGGCTAGAGGCCAGAACTGTAAAGTCACTCACCAACTGAACTGAGAGGCACTGAATTTTCACACGGACGGCAAAGGCCAGAAGCAGAAACTCAAGAAAAAAAACAACTATTGAAATCAAACACAAACAAGAACATAAATAAAGTTTTCCCCCCTCCTCACAGCAGTTTACACCCTGATGCCATCACAGTCTCTGACTCCCGTCGCCTGATTAACTGCAGCTAACAGCTTGTCCACAGGGCGCCTGGTTTACAGCGACTTCCCGCCCCCTGGGTTTGGAAAGCAACGAGAGCAGACAGCTACAAGCAGACAGAGGTAACATGTCATACCCACATAGATTGTGCTTCTGCTAACCACCTCATAATGTTTGTGACAGTTCCGCATTTATAATGCAACACAATAACAGCTCCGCGCTTCTGTCAAGTACTTACAACACATCCTGACTATGTAACATTCAACAGAATAATCTACCTTAAACTAAATTGTCTTTGATTTATTTCCAGTCTAAGAAAAATAAGGTCATTATATCTCTATAGCTGTATGCTACAGTTGTGCATATAGTGCACTTTGTATCTTGCTGGCTCAAGCTGATCAGGGTTTAAAATAGTTTAAAAGCAAACAAACAAAGAGAAATAAAACAGAACCAGATCATTTATCAACCTGGTAAAATCAGTGACCTGATCACTGATGAATATTCTGAAAACAAAAAGGCAAAACACAACTCCCCATCTCTGCGGTGGAGGAAAATGGTGACTAGGTGTCAGATGTTGATATTCACACATTCTGACTCGCCCGCGATGGAGCTCATTTCCTGTCGGTGTCATTTTAGGTAGAAATGAGCACTGGCTCAATCACACTCATACATATTTACACAGGCCAGTTTCTGCAGTGGCTTCTCACACGTCACACAAACATGGCCGGCGACACAAAGCTTTCCCCGCGGTTGACATTGGGGCCCTGGTAATCGTCGTGGGGGTCACTTTCTGTGTGCATGTAGGGAGGCAGGACCTCGCTGTCTCCGGGATCATCCCAGCCAGACGGGGCAGCAGAGAAGTAATGCTCCCTGTCCTCTTCATGGTAAGCATCCAGGTCCTGTAAGGCAGCGTAACATGTCATCAGACACGTATGTTAAAAGGTACGAAAAACATGTGTCTCCTGGTCTTTAGCTGTGCTAGAAAAGAGAAAAAATACTTAACCTTCTATTATCATTATTATTATAATTATTTATCATTTTTTTAATGTAAATATCCTTTTTTATTTGCCTTTTCAAGAAACATGTTACAAAACATTACATCTACAGCACTACACTGCATCAGAGAGACGAGAGAAAAATGACTTACTTTATTTCAAATTGTCATTTAACGACTTGTCATGTTCAACCATAGTCTGGTTTTTACAAAGTGAGAAAAATACAAATGAAAATCTGCATCATTGCTTCAAATTTCTGTCCCAATCTGACGAGTAAACGTCATCGTGAGCTCCTCGGGCTGATCGGAGTATTTTTAGCAGCGCTGCGATGACGCAGTGACACACACCATTAACCAAAGTTTTATTAAAATCCAATCGTGAGATCGGCCTGGTTCCAGACTGAATCACTGCCCAGAAGCAGAGTGGTGAAAAGAAATGGCCACTCAGTCTGAACACCAGGCTGATCTTAGATTCACAGATTTCTTTTCAACCCTCAATTCCAATGTTCCTTTAAAAACTTAAAAGCTTTAAATTATTTTTAACAGAATTTTCAAGAAGCAAATTTAACTAAACGCTGCGTTATATTTTAAACCTGCAACTGTGAAATTACTTAATAATTCATTATATTCTAGCGGCACAGTGGTGCAGTGTTAAGCACTGTCACAGCAAGAAGATTCCAAGTTTGAATCCCAGTTTGTTTGGGGGGGGTCTGCATGTCCCTGAGTTTCCTCCTGGTACTCCAGCTTCATCCCACAAAAACATGCAGATTGAATTAAAGGTTAATTGGAGTTTCTAGAGTGTTTGTAGATGTGAATGGTAATTTTTTCTCTGTATGTTCGCCCAGTGTCATAGAGTGATGCTCCAGCCCCTGCCCGTCCCTCCAGAGGATAAGCTCTATAAATAAAGGATGCTCCGTGTGGAACACACGTTCTGCATGAAGGCCCGGCTGCATATAACACACATGAAACACATAACAGACCCACTAATGATCCAGCAGAACTGAAGAGGCTGTAATTGATGAATGAAAATGGGAAACATCCTCAGACGTCTCCCTGATGAACGTAAGGCACTAAATAAGACATGTTGTAAATAAAGCATGGAGCACTGGACCACGGATGTGCGACATGTTCTCACTGTGTTGATGCTCTCAAAGATAGAACAAAAAGAATATTGTCCATTTCAGTTACTGTGATCCAAATATACATAAGACCTTTTCCTTTTTGATGAACATGTGTCCTTACCGTGACCGGCTCATCGCTCTGGGTGTTGTAGTACTGGCTCTGTAGCGGTCTGTCCACCGGGGCATAACTTGTGTTCCCCTGCTGAAGACAGAAAACAAATCTGAAAACTCTGATGACAGTTTGTTGCTTTGTATCTGACAAACCAGTTTAGTTGTTTTGTTGTTGTTATTTGTGTGTTGAAGGCGACTCACCCCGTTGGTGGTGATGTTGTTGGTCTTCTTGGGGGGAGGGGGCTTGTACTTAGGTGGGCCACTGCAACACAAAAACACACAGTCGCTTAGTGAGTCACAACAAATACATGAAACATGCTGCGTGACATTTTCTCTAACACAGAACAAACATCTGAGCATGAAGACAACAACACTCGTCCTCCACACACTGAGACTCACTCTCCGCTTTGTTTCTTGTTGCGATGTTTCTGGTACATGGCTATGGCTGTTCCGATGATGGCCAGCAGTAAGATGACTCCGATGATGGCTCCTATGATGGTGCCTGTTGTCTGACCTTTCTCTGGGAGACGAGTGTCTGCAGGAAGAAGAGAAGACAGAAAACAGATGAAATCAATGAAGTGGACATGAATAACTTGCTGGGCTGAAAGGAACAGCTACGGTCAGTTCCATTATAGAGCTTCACTGGCTTTTTTTTTTTTGCACAATGGTTCTTGACCTTTTTGCCTTGTGAGCCCTCAAGTTAATGCCTGCTTGAAGCCTCTTGTCATTCTCTACATGTGTCAATGAGCAGTGAGCAGAGGAACTGTGACTTTTAGAAGGAGATCAAACGATCCAGTATTTTATAAGTACTGTCTCGTAGTAACTGTAAAACAAAGGGGGGGAGTCCTCTAAAGCTCAACACTTAATGTATTATTAAAAAATTATTCAGCATGAACTTTTTAGTTTGGTCCATGTCCCATCCACTAACATTGTTCTCTTCAATTTTCTGTTTTAAGGAAGCAGGATTTATGATCTGTACTGCAGCTGGCCACCAGGGGGTGATGGAGATGCTTTGGCTTCACTTTTGAGGAACCGTTATGTCGTCCATCTTTATATACAGTCTATGACTGAGACCAGTAACTTCACTGATTACCTGATGACTGCTCATCGATCTTCATAGATCATAAAAGAAGACGAAGGCTGTTTGATGCAGCTGAGAGCTTTAGAGTCAGCAATGTAAGTGGCCCTTAAAAAATAATTTTACTTCACAACAATGTTTTTCTTTTAGACTGTTGATAAGTTAAAATATGTTTTATAATCTTCTTCATTTATGAATCATCCTTCAACAGCTTAGATCTACTTTGAGGCCGCTTTAAGGAATCCTGCGCCCCAGGTTCGGAACAACTACATGATTAAGGGTGGTCTTATAATGAGAAAAGAGGATCAGCAGAAGAATTGAGTGAGAGTGTGAGTGTGAGTGAGTGTGTGTGTGTGTTTGTGTGTGTGTGTGTGTGTGTGAGTATGTGTGTGAGTATGTGTGTGTTTGAGAGGAAGTACAGAAAGGATATTGATTAGAGTGTTGAGTCACATGGGTGATTAAGATGAACCAGAGGAATCATGCAGAGGTTCCACTAATGAACCATGACTGAACATGACACACACACACACACACACAGTGTGTTTACTGGAGGTGCAGCCCGTCTCATTATCCCCCCATATTCCCAGGGGATTATGCTAATGAGAGGGTGGTGGAGGGCAGAGAGGATCTGACGCTCATTTGATGAGAACAAACCCTGGTCGTAGTAATTGGAAAGGTCATGACTGAATGTTGTTAGTCCCCTAATTACAATTTTCCTCCAACAATAGACTACTTTGAATATCTCCTAAAATAATTTTCGCACATTCAAAAGTCTCCTAATGATCATGTCTTTCTCTCGCACTCATTACGAGCTAACGCATCACATCATCTCTGCTCTGACCCGCCTGTTCTGTCCTTTACTCTACCTTTGCTTTTCATTGTGCTAATCACACAGAGAGGGTTTTAATTTGTAACTTTCACAAAAATAACTCACTGAATACACAAGCAAAATAAAACATGTGAATGAGAAGTGAAAGACAAAAAAAGAAGAAAATAAAAGTGGATTTAAGAGCACACTGTGCACCTTCATCTACAAAGGCACTAAGGTTGCAACTATTTTTAAGATGAAACAAAATGTTTTTCTGAATATAATGAAAATAAAATCATTTCATGGGGTGGACTAAGTTAATTATATTACTGTTGGGTACAAATAAGTTTTACATTGTTTTTTTTCTCCTTTGTGAAAAACTCGTACTCCTCCCGTCCTGAGACTAAAACCAACATGTGGTGCCCTCATTGCATCTAAAGTACTTTTATGCGTCTGGAGGGACACAAACTGTATTAGGCACTTGTTAGGTAAAGTGTGAAATGTGTTTTCATGTCACACGTGTATTTACTAGACTGTTTGAACTACTTTTACTTTGTTAGTAAAAATTAGGGCTGCACAATATGGCCAAAGATTATACTAAGATAACATATTGATATTGATAATGATCACAATAAATATCACAATTTATTTTCAGTTTACTTATTTTTTCTCCTGAGTGAAGGTTGTGGTTTTAAATGTTTCTTTATGGGTCGAGAATAGATTCATTATTGAGTTGTATTGCTCAGATGTAGTATATATGTTGCATAAACTGAATTGAACTATTTACTTAATTAATGTTGATTAAGTTGTGTTCTTTAATTTAGCAACAACAGAATACAAATACTGTGAAATACATTTATTAAAGGATTATTTGATTGATATATTAGAGCCGCGACATGAGACTAGATATTTTCTAGTATAACAATATAATGTTACTAATGTAGTTCTGTCCTTTAAGGTTGCACCAGATTAAAACAATACAATTATGTAAAAGTATTTTTTTAACATAATCAACAATAATCTAAAAATCTCCAAAGCACAAAATTCTAGTGACTTGTTTGGTAAAAACCTTTTTTCTTCAGTCAGTAAAACATAAGATTCCCAAAAATTTTTCTACACATAATTTAATGAAGGCAATGATGATGAAGAGCAGCTATTACCCAGCGGAGGAAATTCTGACTGAGCTGCAGGAAATTAAAAGTAATTATTCATGCAACAGTCAAACCAGAAGCTTGTAAAACACTTTTTGTTTCAGCTCAACGATAAGACACAGAGTCTAAAAATGAACGATGCGGAACAATTAATCAAGTTTTTCCGAGGGCTGTCATGAAGGCGAGCGCAGAACATTTTCCTGTGGCATTTTTCTTGATGGTTCTGCTGTGTTTTTCTTTTTCCATTTAGTGATTTAATAGGAACGGAGGGATGATTTGCATAGAGAAGGAAAGGGCCAGGGTGTGTTCATAAAATCTCAAACAATAGATTCAGATTGGATGTGATTTACTCGCATTCAGGCTTTATTGCAGATCAGACTGTTGACGGTAACATTTGGCATTAAACACATCCACCATTGTAAAATCCCTCTCATGTAATATGAGGTAGTTTCCACGTGGGGGTGCTGTGTCACTTTAAAACCAAAGCACTGAACAGCCACAGGGCACTCTCATTGTAAACCTGATACCTGCCGTGTGTCTTGTTTTCACTGCTTCCTCATTCCGCTGCTGTGTCTGTTTATCATCACACCCTCCTCCTCCATTTTTAGTCTTTTAGTTTTTTCCTTTTAAAGTCTTGATACCCTGGCCCACCCTCAACCCCCTCTTGTCATTATCCAACCAATGAAATCTTCACTCAGCGGGTCTCAGGTAGAAATCTGTTCTTTCCCCTAACCTCTGCTGGAGAAGAGAGAGCTACAGGAGAAGAGGCCAATAGTGTGGATTGAGGTGCGGTGCCTGTGTGTGAACGACTTGACTTGAGATCTCGCCCTCGGTGTTGGCCCTGGACACCAGCCATGTCTCGCGCTAATGAAATACCCCAGATGGACAGAGAGAGAGAGAGAGAGAGAGAAGGTGTGTGTGTGTGTGTGTTTAAATCCATACAGCTCTTCGTCAAGAACATATAACAGACTTATTCGTCCAGTGAGGAGCACATCGATGCTCATGCAAACACAAAATACACACCGATGTAAACACTATGCACACAAACACATTTTATCCAGAAGCAGCTTGCATCCTATGCTGCATCCTCGTCACTCAGACTGACATATTTACACAAACACAGTGGTCTGCAGCGTGCCCTTTGACCTGCTGTCTTTCCTCTTGCACGCAAACACAAAGACATACCTACGTACATGTTAAGACAGAAACAGAAGCACACACCCAAACACTCAATCTGCCCGAACCAACACGCCGAATTTATTTCCTTTACTGTGAACGAGACGTACCTCGCAGTTGAAACTCAGTTAAAGGTCAACTCCAGCCCTGTGAGCAGATCAATGCAGGGACCATCAAGTCAGATCCACATGTACGCCTTCCTATATGTGAGCACTATATCACTCACCCTCGCCTGCACGGCCAGCCAGTCAACCACAGGCCACTGCTCTCCCACGGGGCACAGGAGATGAGGGGGAGGACGGAGTAGGAGTGTGGAGGAAGAGGAGATAAGGCTGGATGGTTGGCTGAAACTGTCTGAAATTACCACAGAACCACTTCAAGTTTTTTCGGAAAAAAACCACACCAGAATCTCTCCAGCTTTAGAATGCATGGCTGAATCTCTGCAGCCAGTGGCTGTAGAGTTTTCCACTTTGTACTTTGTTCTCTTCAATTCCGTTTTAAGATAGTTTGAGGTGGGGGGCATTTTTTGGGAGACGAATCATCACTCCTGAAAAACTTTTCGCATATGAGTCACTGACAGGAAAGCTCAGGTATGAAGATTCATTAGAAGTGAGTCAAGGAGAGAGAGAAGGGGTCCTTAAGAGTGGAGTTGGGGGGGAGGATGACATTGAGGAGGTGAGAAGAGGAGGAATAAAAAAGGAAATGGGGGTTAGGCAGCAGGAAGTGCCAGGCGACTGCAGATGAAGGCTGTGATTTAGACGATGGTTTCAGATAAGTACAGAGGGATTTCCCTGCTGATGCCAGCAACTGGCTGATCACACACTGAGAGGATGAAGGAGAGTGGGAAGACAAAGATCTCACATCCCTTTATTTTCCACTCAATCCCTTGTTCTCCCTCTTCCTGTGTGTTTACTCCTCTCCCTGAGGGGATTAAGGTTAACATGCTGCCCTATCCTCAGCTTCCCCCTCACAGGACGGGGCTTTCGCTGCATCTATCTCTGCCTCCTCCCCTCGGCTTCCATCCATCCCTCCTTCGCTGCCCATCATCTTCCCCGTCATCCCGCTGCACCGCCGGTGTAATTTAGAATTTGCTTGTCTGGGCCCCGGTGATACAACACACACAAATCTGCCTGGTCTCTCTCTCTGCATCTCTTATCTCTGCTGCCTAATGAGGAGAGATAAGCCTGTTTTCATTCCCTTTCCTGACCTCTTCAGCAAAACTGACCGCCACGCAGGGAAATTTTCACACACCTACACAGGTGAAAATGAGAAACTCTCAGTCCAGGAGAAAAACATTTAGATACACGTGTGGTTGTCCTTGGTTTAAGTGATGAGCAGGTAAAACAATCACACTGTGGCTGATGATCAAATTCATTCCTAATGGGTTAACTTGACCAAAATATCCTCAACCCGAGGTGTGCTGGTATCTTTGGCCCTGTGGCGGTGATGTTGTCACTGCATGGGAATTTTTCGCTGTGTGTCATCTTCCTCCCTCGCATCTTTTACTCAGTTGCTCTCCAGTATATTTTTCAGCCAAGTGAGAAATGTCTATTTAATTATACCAATCCGCAGTGTTTGATCACCCCCACCACCATTTGGAGGAGCAAACACATTTTGATTTAGAATTCCCTTTTTTTAATATCAGCGAGGTTTTTTCTTTGTTGCTTTTAAGAAGTCAGTAGAAACTTCTGCAAAGGCTCTTCTCTGAATGCGAAGCTCGAATGTGACGGGACGAACCGGTTTTGGGCTGAAATTCGAGCCGTTTGAACTCGGCTGGATCACGTGGCCGCGGTACTGCCCAGCATAAAAAAAAAACACAAGGCTGCCACGGTCACAGCGGAGTGACTGGAGATGAGATTAGGACAGAATGAATTGATGGCCTCTGAGAGATTAAGATAAAGAACAGTACATGTAATCTCATTGCTCACTAAGAGGAAAGAGAAATCCTAGCCTTTAGTTTCAGAGGTTAACTTGGTAAAGCACACACCCTATCTATCTATTGACGCTTTCATTCAGGGTGAGCTGTGTGTGTGCACCTGGTAATACAGTAACCCAATAATCAACAGCGTAGATAACTGCACAGAATGGAGTGGGGGAGGAGGGGTGAGCGTGAGAGACAGAAACCAGAAAGAGAGGAAAACAAATGTTATAGACATATATAGAACAAAGTAAAGCTAGTGACAGGGAATATACATGAGCTGCAGGACTGAGCACACACACACCCGCACACTTTAATTATTCACAATCAATGCAAGTGCCACAGTGTTGAGTGCCGCAGCTACTCTGACATTCGCTTTATGGCAGTTGAAGACCTGCTCCACCCACGACCACAATCACCGTCATCACAGCACTCATGACGCCATTAAAATTCATTTCGGCGCAAAAGAGGTCTGATTGATTGTGCAATGAGACCAGCTCAATGTCCGACAGAGGACGGACTCCGACCATTTGACAGAAGGAAACGCTGACTGAATTTGTGTGTGTGGCGAGAGGGGGTGCTGTGGTCAAGGCTTTTTTTGTTTGAGCAGATCAGTGATGCTGGTCATTTCTAATCTCCTGTGATTCCAGAGTTCAACCTTTGATCATTTGTTCATGCATGAATTGAGGATTAAATTCACTGGCAGAGAAACAGACAAATCACTTAAGGTGCATTTATCCCTGTGGTACAGGAAAGGTTCTTTTGGAGATACATGTGGACCTTTATTGAAAATCATTGCTGACAGCAGACATTATTGTAGTTTTTTTGGCTTAAACGATATGAAAATGATGCAGCAAATCAGTGATGACAACATCTTGATAGAGAGACAGTTGGGTTTATTTGAATTGCAAAGAAATGTGGGAGTTAAATCCAATTCTGAGGGATATTTTGAGCTTCATTAATAACTTAGTTGGCTGTGAATTCTCATGATTTCAGCTATTCTTTATTTGCAGTTATTATGCAAACGATAATTGAAATGATAATTGAATAGTTTTAATACTGTTGCAGGATCAGTAAATGGGTTTTCTCTTCAGATGCCAACCGGCTCTCAGCCTCATGTCATTACAGCACCAGCAGGGGTTTGTGTTCCAGGTTCATCCACCAGATGTGTTTTACAGACATGAAAATATCGGTTAGTTTTGCTGTTGTGAGGAGTTTGTGTACTGCTGAACTTAAAAAGTGAATGAAGCTGGAGTAGAAATCAACAAAGAAAAAGAAATTTAGGGGTTGATTATAAAAGTTGAAAAGATGTGTACAGTTAGTGCTCTGCTGAGATTTGCGGTAGATTAGTATGTGATAGGAAGACATCTACGAATAAAACTGTATTTTTGTAATCATGTGAAAAAACACAGAGCTGATGCTTCAACTTGCCATCATTACTTCAAAGTGTTAATTCTTCACTGTTTTGTTGTTTATCTAATTTATCTTTGTTTTCATGTGTCAATGTTTTTCTATGAATATATTTAATGCATAGGTGCTCCCTATATGGAGCCCCTGCAGACAGTGCAACCAATTTTGCCCCCACAGCCTGGAGCATGTCCTCGTGGAAAGTTCTCTTTTGGTAGGCAGGAGGAGGGAGAGAGCATTGTTTCATTAGAGTCAGTACCAGTTGAAGTGCACTATCAGTCTACAGCAAAGCTCCAACCTCAGTCTTTCACTGCAAATACCCTGCCAACCTCAATGTAATCATGGAGAACAGGCCTGAGTAAGAGCTGTCTGGCTGTGGAATTTGTTTTTCCACAACCTTTTTAAAGTTTGCTTCAGTTTAATTTGTCCCACACTTGCATAAATTGTGTCTGTCAGCTGTTCAATAGCACATAATTCAGAAACACTGAAGTAATCCTGTTGCATTGCGGTGGCGATACAGCTCACAAGAGATTAACCAAGTGATTGTTATTCAAACTTTTTGCAGAGATGTTCAGATGATGCTAAAGAAACACAAACGGCCAAAGCCAAGCAACAAAAATGAAATGTTGGCAGAATATGCCCTGTTAAATAACACTGTTATTACCATACACTACAACTCGTAGCCTTGCTTTAGTTTGCCCTTAAGCTAAGGACACCACCTCCCTCTGACCAATCGTCAGCCGCTCAAGCACTGTTGGAAAATTTCCCCGTTATCATGTTGGGTAATTTTGAAAAAGGTTAGAATGTCGGTGCACCATTATCATCTCTACCCTCTGATTTTCACACTGCTCTATAAAATGAGTGGCAACTTAAAAAACGTAGAATCACTGGGAGAAGTATATCTCTGAAATGAGTGCAGACAACATTTAGTATACTGTTAGAACTGTGGTGTGATTAGACCTTTCACATGCAGAAAACTACAAGGGCACTAGTACAGTGTGTATATCTCCACCAAGTCCTAACAGCCCTCTTATGAAACCACATCTTAATAAATATCAGTTCCCTAAATATGTCAGATTTTTTTCATCATGAATTATTCTGTGACAAATCAACCAAAAATCTCGCAATGTTTAAGAAAGTAAAAGAAACATTCCTGGATCTGCACCAGAATTTAAAAGGTTCTTCCTTGGGTCATGCCGCACCCCTCTAGAAAAAGTCATGAAAATTAGTTTCGTAATTTTTTGCGTAATCCTGCTAAAAATTACATAAATAAATGTGGATTAAAAACATAACCTCTTTGACCAAATGCATTCTTCATGTGGACCACACAGTAAAATGCTTCATTCACGCCACATGAAAGTAGACAGATACTGGATTTTTCTCGAACCTGCAGACGATTGGACCACACATCCCCTGACACACATACAGCTGATGATAATTTCTATCTTGGATTGAGACACTTTGGATAAATGCTTGCAACATTTTGGCACAATCTGATGTGCAAGTCCCCATTTCCTCCCCTAACACAAGTCTGGCTCAATCTGGTGCCAAACACATGCTTTACACTTAAAAGTACAAAATACAGACTGACACATGAGATATAAGAGATATGAGAACAGAGAGACAAAAGTAAATCTGAAACAAGTGTACAGAAACTGTCAAGATGGCTCGATGTGTTAAACTGCTCCAGTGTTTTGCATTTAAAACAGTTTAATGAACGAAGTGTTTAAACACTGAATTAATTGAATCTAACTCTTGCGTGAGTTATCATTTGCATTTTGTTGAGAACTTTTAACTCAACTTGTGAAATGAAGTTTTGTTGCACTCGACTCCTAAGGTCACATCATACACTGAATGTATTTCACTATAAAAGGGATTTATTTACACGTAAAACTCTGATTTAGTTCAAATTAATTTCCCCCCTTTTTTGAACAAATTGAGCAATTGTAATTGTTTGTGTCTCTGAATTCAAGGTACAAAATATCTTGTTGCTCCAACAGTACTTTATTAGGTGCCAGTTTCCAACATTTCAAAGCACTGAAACAAAGTGTTTCAATGCTCGTAACCTGGAGTTCAGCTGCAACAACTAATTGTGCGTCGCCTTTCAGGGGTCATTGCTACACCTTTATTTCTTAGTGAGTGTACATGTGAGAGTATGTGCAAGTGTGTGTGCAAGTGTGTGTGCATTTTGACATTTTAAAAAGCTGTATGGTGTGTGTGTGTATGTGTGTCTCCCTCTCTGGGGAGATGGCGTGTTCCCTGCCACAGTGCATCAAAGCACACTCAGTTGCCTTGGGAGAAGGCAGGAACTCTCCCTCTCTCCCTCTCTCTGTGCCTCCATCATTCCCTCTCCTACTTCTCCCTCTGACAAGGTTGCCGTTTGCTTCTTGCTGTCTTCCTGTCAATATTTACAGTCCACTTTACACTGGCACTGAGGTGGTCGGCTGCAGCCAGCAGGGAAAGGGGGGTTGCATTAGCCAAATGTAGCTGTCCACTCAGGACATGAATAATCTGTTGTTCTACAAGCACTCAGCCTCTCTTCCCTTCTCTCTCGCAGTCTTTTAAACACACACACACACACACACATACATACACACACACACACACACACACACTACAGAAAGGTAGGAGGTACCGGAGCTGGAAACAGGAGGTAGATACTTAACAGAAGAGGAACAAGTGCTCAAAAAGCACAGGTCAAATCAGGATTGCATCTATAAGAGCACATGAAATTTCTAGACCAATTTTAGCTCTTTCAAATATCAAACACATTAAACTAATTATGACACAGCACTGCCTCTAATTTAAAAAGAGGATGTTAATAAGCTACATGTTATGTTACTATACTGTTCTGGAAAATATGGTAGATATACAAAAACATTTTAAGGTTTTATCACATAAGTGATGCTTAAAATACAACAGTCAGTTGGGGAACAAGCAAAACACTGTAATTATCACTGAGGGAAACTCTTGGGTTAAACTAGAAGATGTTTGAAGCATGAATATAATGATGTGTCAAGAATTGATAAAGGAGGCTATAAAGAAATCACATCACATCACGAAACAAAACGATGTTCAGTGAAATTGACTGTTGCACTGTTGTATATTACATCTGAAACATGGTTAATAAATCTCTCTAGTTAATAAATCATAATGTTAAATTATCCCCAGCTGTAAAAAGAGTAAAGGATTCAACACTTAAAGGAATACAAAGACAATTTGTATTATTCGCTTTGATGCTGAGAGTCAGAAGAAAATGATCAACACTGCCACCATTTTTATATTAGCTCTGAGGAAAATGCTGAAAATCAAACAAGATCCAACAACAGATCTAAAACTTTCTAATATTATTATAGACTTTCCGATACCATTTTTCTTTTCCTGATATGATTCCGATACCTGGACTCTAATTTCAAGTTAAATCCTGTAATGGAAAACTTGCATATGAACTTTGCCTGAACTCTTTCCTATGTCTGATCAATGCTCGTGTGCTGTGTTCAACAATAACTCATATAGAAACACAATTGTGTTCGCATAAGAGGAACTATCTGGCATACGTGCAGACGGACGATTCAACACTAGACAGACACCTTTTACTTTTTTACCCTTAACTATCCAATGCCATGACTGTTGCACTTGTTACACAGATGTTACACAGATGTAACCTCAGAGTTTGTCCTTTCTTGATGATGATCCTCTTGTTGACCCTGATCTGGATATTAGCAAGCTTCTTCTTTCATGCAGAAGTTAGAGCAGACAGCTTCCGTTTTTCATGCTATTATTCAGAAACAGTTGTCTCTTATGTTTCCTGTTTACCTGACTGTATAAAACCTTCTTTCTCTATTCAGGGTTGTTCCGCGCTGAGCATTCATGCTGAGTGTGAAACCCTCTGCAGAGCTTTCTATTAAAAGACCTAAAAACAACTCCAGTCTGAGAAACTCTTTCTTTCACATCTCGAGATAAAATTCCACCACAATCCTTTGATAAACAAATACCTATAGAGAATTAATGCCATATCATTTTTTTTTATATAGCTCAAACAATCGAATTCTCACAATCGTTACACGTCACCGTTTTACTTTTCAGCGTGAAATGTTGCCAAATTGCTGACATTTTAATTAACTTTGATCAACGCTACCACAAATCACTTCTCCTTCGCGGCTCTAAAAACAGTACCTGTCAGTGTTGGAGCAGCACAGATGCACAATTTTATTTTCCAGCAAATGAATTTTATTTTCCAAGAAAAAAAAATTGTAGTTTCATTTGGGTGAAACTCTCCTATAAGGACTGTGCATACTCGCCCATGCCTGACCTTCATTTTTCTGCAGTATCAAAGTCATTTCCGATGTTGTTAACAGTGACAATTGCAATTACGTTTACATTGAATAACATTAATTAATGAGTTTTGTGAAGTTCGACCAGAGCCAGTCTGTCTCCCCCTGCTCCTCGATGCTAAGCTAAACTAACCACACCATGGCTTTGCAGCTCCAGCCTTGAAAATCTATTTCATCTCGTCTCTGCAGAAGAGCGAACCTGCTTCATCGCTGCGAGAGTGAAAGTGAAAAATTCAAAGGGCTTTTCAAAAAGCAGCAGGTGTCCTACATTCTCAGTGACACGGAAGAAAACATGTTTTCATGTAAATCTGATATTCATCTGTTGATTGTGACGATGTTGGATCACACTCAGATGTTTAAAGATGAGTAAAGCGGCTGCGGTAATGGAAAGTGACTTTGGAAGACAACCCTCGAAGTAAATACTGTAATTGTCGGTAAACGCTGCAATCGGAGAATATCCAGCCACCTATTTTACCTCACAATGCCTCCAGGCTCCTCATCCATCTCCTCGCCCTGCTTTTTCCGCTCCGCGCCCCCCCTCCTCCACTAGTGTCACTGCGGCCTTGAGGCCAGGCAGTCTGGTGCAGCTGGTATGTTTACCTGCCCTCCTAACCACTGCTAACCTCTAGCTAGGAGGGACTCTCACCTCATTACCCACCACTCTGCCACACATACAACCTCAAACACCGCTATCCTCTTAGATTTCTACCCTACAGCCAGGATGCTACTCTGTAATAGCATCCATGTACTGCAATCTATTCAGCTGCCTGCTGTGCTAAAATGTTAGATATAATGAGAAGAGGAGGGAAAAAAATACATCTAGGACTTGGCTACGGCTCCTTCCCTCTGTCTTTCTCTGAAAATGAGGAGAGTCAGCTCGTTCATTTCTCTCAACTCTCGCCCGACTCACATGAGAGACTCTTCATGTCGCCCTCCTACCAAGTTCCTCACACAGACTGTCAGAATATAACAACGTGCGGAGAGGGAGACAGAGAAGGAGGGGAGGGAGTGTAGAACATATAGGAAAGAACATAGAGAACTGAGTGAATAGAAGATTCAAGCTGGAGGGTGGAGAAGTCGACGTTGAATATGTGTAGGAGGGGAAGGAATCGAAGGCAGAAGTATTTGTGGCACATGGAAAAGTTGAAAAAGTCCCACTCCTTCAGCCTCATACAACAAATGATCCCTATGCAGAATTTGTTGCGTGTCTGTGTTTTTTTTTTGTTGGGATAATGATTTCCTTTCAAGTGTTTGCACCTTCTGTATTGTTGACCACAAAGTAGGCAACCTAAAAGAGCCGCACACACGGTCCTGAGAGTGCCGTAGCTGTAATAGGCCCCATTTCTCCCTCAAACTGCCTCTCATCAGCTCCTGATTAATGACACACTGGGACATAATGGCCCTGCGCGCTCTCCACATTCATTCACTTTGCTCTTCATCCAATGCCCCTGGAGAGAAACCACAACAATGCGAGGCTGCAGAGAAGCCCAAAAACTACCCTCTTGCCGAGCTGGAATTCAAACGCTCATTAAGAAAGACGCTTCCTCCATTGCCATTCAGTTATGCAATGCCACAGGGAGCTGGTGGACAGAAAGAGAGAATGCAGAAGGGATGGGAAGGTGCAGAAGGAAACACACAGGGCTCAATTTATCTGTATGGGAATAAAGGATGGTTTCATTAGTGGTTAAATGTGGTTGATTGGCTGCCGGGGATGGAGTGCTGGTGATTTATGCATCGGAAAAATAGGATGCAACCTATATTGTGGCACAAGACACACACACACACAGACACACACACACACACACACACACACAGAGACTCAATGCACAACAAATCTGTCCATCTGCAGATAAATCTGTGAGGGAAAAAAAAATAGCTGCTGTTGGAAACCAGAGGTTTGTTCCTCATTTGATTTCTGCTACTGTTGTTAATGTCAAAATCCTCAAAGGTCATCATTGTGCAGCTCTGTCAACAATACCTCACTGCCCGACATCTTTAACGTGCAAACACCAACATGCATGAGCAGAAGACATCCAAACTGATGCATCTGCAAATGTTCACATTTACGGACATGCCCTAACCCTCACGTTATGCATGGGAAGACATACATACATCGAACAAGAAGTCGCCATTAAAAACCCTCACAGCGTCAATAATGAATGAATCTACATTATCATCCTCAGCCTTGTATTGAAAGCACTGAAGCAACGCCACTGTTCTCATTGTTCCAGTTCAGTCGCAGGTTAGTTATTGGAAATGCACTTTAAGCTCTATTCATCTTAATATTCTGATATCAACAAGCACCCTCTCCTCTCAGTTCAGACTCTCCCGTCCTCCCCCTCAGTGCAGGAGAGTCTGTTTATCAGCATCTGAGTTTGTGTGTTTCACAAGTGCAGTATTTATGTTCGTTGTTTGAGAGCGTGTGGGGTAATCAATAGTGTTTCAGTGAAGGACACTTACGGGCAGATTGGAGCCTAAATCCAAGCCAGCATGAAAGACAACATGACAGAAACACTTGCTGCTCGATCTGAGGTGGCTCAGTGTGACATCCACTTTGACTGTTGTCGAGAGCATACACACACATGCGCGCACACACACACACACAGACACGCCTGTGAACCCATACGAATGTCTTCAAACACGGTTAAAAACATTTACACACTGCTAGATCAAAGCAAGCAAACTAATGAGTTATTGACAGTCTCGCTCACACACACAAACACACACTATCGCATTGCATCCATTCCACGCAAAACAGACGTGACCAGCGTTCTTGTCACAACTGATGTGTTCTATAATGAGAGTATGGGTACATGTGCATGCGTGTGTGTTCCAGCGCGTGCATGCATGCACTGAGCTGACTGTGTGTACACAAGTCATTATTAGAGGTTTAGTGTGTGCTCACCAGTCAGTCAGGCTCCAGTCAGAGGAGTCAGCTTAAGGGCTCATAGCAGCTCCCTGAGGAGACACTAAATACCATCAGCCGTTTAAATCCATCCATGACCATTTTAAATATGCAGCACACACTCACTCCATTTTTAATAAGGGCTCTGAGCAAGACAGAGAAAAAAGGAGGGAGAAGAGACAGAGGCAGAGAGAAAAAGAGAGGGGTGCAGACGGAGGAGCAGGGAGAGGGAGGTATACGAGGGGAAAGGAGGAGAGCGGAGTCTGTTGCATTGATTTCTTGGCAGTTTGGCACCAGCCCTGATTCGCCTGGAAAAGCCACAGATGTGTCAGAGGCAGTTAGGCACGCATACACACCCAACTCGGTCACATGCATGCGCACACAAAGCACACGCGTGAAGAAAACATACAGACAGATGCATAGGTGTATGCTCATCAAGAGAGAGAAGAAACAACGTGCACTCGAACTTACTGCAAGTGTGTGTGTGGATTATAACAAAACCTGTGCAAGGTTAGAAAGTGAGACCCGGCAGGATGCAAGGGTTTTGATGCCTTTCTGGGAAACGAAGCCGGCACTTCTCTGAAGCCAGAGTCAAAAATAGGAACTATTACACACACCTAGATGGGCAGTAAAATTCTCCTTAATCCCTGGCTTAACTTAGCTTAAAAACCTGTCCGCTCTGTTCAGCTTTCAAAGCACACCTGACTGTGTGCGGGTGCATGCACAGCCCGGCGGAACAGCGGCGAAAAAAGTCGGATGTACATTTTCATCTCTGGGCGGATGAGACATTAGGATCAAAGTCGGGGACTGGGGAGAATCAGCCCATCTTAGCTCTGAATCCATGAGCATCCTCCAGACAGACTACCTGATTAGCTTGGCATTTGTGGCCTATATCCAGCATGGAAAGTGGAGGGAATATTGATGATAAAGCCTGAGGCAGAATTGTATCTCGGTCCTCTTGTAGATCAAAAGGGCACCGGCTAATGGCAGGTTTAGGAGTTTGATTCCCACCGGTGTCACCTGTGCCACAGCACAGAACTTCAGAGATGCTCACATCAAATATTTGTCAGACCTTTTGATCCCAGAGACATATTTGCAAGCAATGGATATCTTGGATTATTCATTTTGTTTATAAGGAGGACCGCATTTCCGCTGTGGAATGTTTTTCATGAGAATGAATCAGCTGCAAACTGCAAACTACTCCTGCTTATGACCGGTTAATATTTAAACAGGTGATCTACATCTGTTTGTAGTAAATTCAGATTTAGCGATGGAACCTAAAGAGTAGAGAGTCTATGAGTTAACTATCTGAATCCTTATCCTCCTTATCCTCAGTGTTTATCGGGATACATCCACCTAATGTATTCATTACTGATCAACATCACCGTTATTACTTATTAAGAGCTTGTGTGTACATTTGTGTGTTCGTTGGATTGTGTGGTGGTGGGAAAGATAACACAAAACAACAGATTTTCATGAAATCAGGTGGAAGAATGCAGTATTGGTCTTTCTTTAACATTACGAGATAGGGTGTTGGTTTTTCTATTGTAGTGAAGTCTATGAATTGTTTACATTTTCACCGTTTCCCCAGGAAACATTTCTTTATGGAATCTATGAGTGTGAGGTATTTGGGGCAGCTTGATTGAATGGAAGTGGATCTGTGGGCCTTGGCGGAGGTATGCGCTCTACTGTGTGGCATCCATGTTTTATCACTTAATCGATAGATCTTGAATAAAAACCTAAATGATAACAAATGCAGGTTCTGTCAGAGCAACAGCTTCAAACCAGAGACTCTTAATTACCGCAGAAGAAAAAAAAAAAAAGGACAATTAAGAGACAGGAACTAGATCATGTTTGGCAAGTGACTGGAAATATGAATCTATCATCAAGATAGTTTATTAAATTTTCTATTTACTGACAATTCACTCAATCAACACATTGTTTCAGCTATAGTTAACAACGTGGCTTAGGGGTTTTATTGAAGCAAATTCAACTCCCATATGATCAGATTCTGCAGCTTGAGCGGATAATTTCAAGATAAAGATGGAGCTCTACTTCCATCCATCTTCCACACTCAGTTATGAACATGATGTTTTTCCAACCTCTGGTGCATTAATGATGGAAATGACACGTGTGCAAAACACTTCAGTAAAGCTGGTGTGTCGACAGTGTTCACTCAGCAGGAGTGATGTCATTCTCAGGTGAAAAGGGAGCAGCACCTTGCATCACTCACTATTCCCTGCTTCAAAACACACACACACACACACACACACACACACACACACACACACACACACACACACACACACACACACACACACACACACACACACACACACACACACACACACACACACACACACACACACACACACACACACACACACACACACAGCCCCGGTCCCTTTTGCTCCAGGTGACAGGTGCGTCACAGCAGTACGGCAGAAAAACTGGTGATTCCATCTGACAGTCTGAATGACCGGTTAGTCAGCCAGCCGACTGACTCACTGACCAAGACCTCAGTCACCGCCATGCCAGCTGCATTGTGTAAATGCAGGGCCATTCTCAAAAGAAGAAAAAGGGTGAATGTGTGTCTCTCATTCCACAGAGAGGGACACACATGTTTGACACGGAGACATCCTGACACCCGAGATGTAGATTAGACTTGGTATGTTTATTACCCTCGGTGACACAGACGATACCCGTCCCCAGACCTGTTCATTTGGCTGTCAGCAAAGACACAATAGGACAGTCACACTTTCTTTGACGCGCCACAGTGGAATGTTAATCACCACCGAGGCCCATTATCATCACATCCTCTTCTTCCCTCCCTCCATTTGTCTTCCTCTGCTTTTAAAAACCTGACAAACCCATTGCTCGTTACTAGAAAGTGCCCATTGTTTCGTCGAGCGCACATGTAGACGAAGACAGAGACATCAGGCAGAGGAGATAAGAGGAGAGGCAGAAGCGAGGGTTGGCCTGCCTGACTGCTGACATAAATTGGGGATCATAAAAGGTGTCGTCGCCGAATTAATCTGCAAAGAATGAACAAAGTGAAGCACTGTGGGGAGGTGTGTGTGTGTGTGTGTTTATAGATGAGTAGGGGGTCGTTGTTGAATCCATAATGAAGACACAAGAAAAAGAAACATGAAAAACATTACTTTCAAATGCTTGAGGAAAAGAGGACACTGATTTTCATTGGCGAGAGCATTTACACAATACGTAGCTATTGTATACTGTGTGTGTGTGTGTGTGTGTGTGTGTGTGAACGTGGGGGAAGTGTGTTTCTCATCTGTGACATACTCCTTGCCTTTCACTCTGCTGCAGCGCCTACAGGAAGTGCCACATATATCATGAATTGTATGCATAAGGCTGAATGTCAAAACTGCTGTATAATTTTTGCGGAAAAATGCTAAATGTCACCAAACACCAGGGTCTTTTTTTTTTTCCCACCAATGGACAGAGCTCGCATCACCAGAGGACGTGCCGGCAGCCAGCGGTCGCCACACCAGCTGTCACACCCGAACCGAAAGGCTTCAACTGTACTGTACACAGTTGTGGCAGGAGTGGCGGAGTAGGCGACAAGAGAGAATGGGGGACAAGGAGGGTAATGAAAGTGGAGCTGAAGGAGGAGGGTGAGATGAGCGGTTCTGTTTACCCTACACACAAAGATGTATTTTACAACAGAAGAGAAACAATATCACACGGCCTTAACACGTTAATGCCGTCACAGACAGTTATATCCATTTATTTTCCCTTAAGGAGCTTGAGGGGAGAAAGAATCTCTAATTCGACTCTGTCTGACAGTATCATATATTTTCACATCTTAACTGAAGCTATAAGATCTCAGTCTGTATAAGAAAATAAAAAAACACTGTCTTTGTGTGATAAAAAATATATCTTTGGAAATGTTAGGATCTTTCCTACAATTTGAAAGTTTAGATGTTTGACTGCACTAACTGCATTAAGTATTAAAGGCTTGGTTCACACTGATGATGAAATAAACATTTTTTCTCTCCTGCTTCTCGTCGTATCTGGCTGAGAAAATAGTTTTGATTTTATGGGAGCAAATTCTGTGATACGAGACTCAGATACTTTTCAAAAGCCACATTGTATACACATGAGATTAACATTTCACCATCCACTGCATTTACACGTGGTATTAATAAACATTCTGTGTAATCAGATAAGCAGATGGGTCAGGCCGGGGCTGGATCCTATTTTTTCAGGGTAAGACTTCATAACTACATCTGCTTTTTGTAGCTTTCGCCAGGTTTGCGTAAGCAAGCAGGAAGTATTTGAGTTGGGTGACCTTTCAACTCATTCCTTGGACTGTGCACAGACTGCGTTTCCACCTGGCTGAGATCTGATTACCATCTCCAGATGTGGTCTGGTGCCTGCATTAGTATCTTGCATTAATGTGTGTATTTCCTGATCCAGATAAGTATGATGAGGATATTGTTATTGGAAAAATGTACACATTGAAATCTCTCAAAACTAGAATGTCACTCAGTAGAGCACATAGTCAAGTTACATTCAATCAAGCTGCACCAAATTGCTCACACTCAAATCAGTTCCTTAAAAATCTCAAAAACTGCCCCATCTTGCAATGTTGAAGTAAGAGTTAAATAATTCCAGGATCCACCCTCTGATTTGGATCTGCACCAAAATTTAAAGGGTTCTTCCCTGACCCAAAGCGTATCCTCCCTCCCAGTTTCATGCTTAAATGTCAAGTAGTTAAAGTGTAATCCTGCTTACAAACAAAACACAAATGAGAACATTACGTCCTTAGCTGAAGAAACCAGAAGGTACGTACCTCCACCTCTAGCCATGTTATAGAAAGTGAAAAAAAATATTTATCCTAAATTACATTCATTGGGGTCTTCCTTGGGTCATGCTTCACTACTACACAAAACTTATCATTATACGAAATCGTATCAATAGTTTCAACATCTAAATAAACTAATAAACAAACGCTGATGGAAACAAACTCCTTGGTTGACACAGTTAAAACCAAAGCAAGGATTGATACTTCCAACGGGTACGTGA
Source organism: Paralichthys olivaceus (assembly GCF_024713975.1). NCBI lineage: Eukaryota > Metazoa > Chordata > Actinopteri > Pleuronectiformes > Paralichthyidae > Paralichthys > Paralichthys olivaceus. The sequence goes on from NC_091105.1 coordinate 7,973,230, forward strand.
CAAAAATAATTTTTTATCATTGTGGTGAAACAACAAGAAGTCTTCAATTGTCCACACCACTTCTTTATACCCATTACAGCAAAATGGAGAACAAAGAGATACAACAAACACACACACCCCACAGGGAATGGAAGGATGGGGTAAAAAAAAAAAGAGAGAGAGAGAGAGAGAATAAGTAGCCAGTGATGCAGATACGGCTTAAATTCTTCCTCCAAGGCAGGAGCCCACCAGCTGAGCTCCCCAAATGAAAAACTACACCCATTAATATGTATGTGGAGAGCTGGCATCAAGCATTTTAACCAACACATGCACCAAACACACACAAAACAGGGGACTGTGCATGTCCGCACACAAACATCTCCAATACCAGCAGTAACATTTTCATAAATAAGCTTTATGTGCTCGCATTTTGAAGCGCTAAGTTTGTGCTTATGACCTTTAAGGTTGAAAGGGTGAATAATGAGGAGCGGGCGACTCAGCCAGACCCGCCCCAGAGGCTGCCGAGTGAAGGACGGAGATGAAGGGATGGCTGAGAGAAGGAGAGAAAGTAAGAAAGAAGAAATATGAGGGCGCTGCGATCTCATTTCTCCTCCCTCCGGCTCCCCCAGCTGTTGTTCTCCCTCTCTCTCTTTCTCTTTCAATAACTTTTCATTGTCACTCATCCCTTCAATCACCTCTAACCACTTGTGCTGCATGCCCGACCCCCCCCCTCCACTCCCCCACTCGCTCTCTCCCTCTCTTTCTTTCTCCATCCATACAAATGACTCAGTGAAACAGGTCAAGTGTTACAAAATTCCCCCTGCAGCTCAACCTGCCTAATACGGGGCCTGGCTCATTGCACCAAGACAAGTAATACGTTGCCTCTTCGCTGAGAGGGGTTGGGGGGCTCGAACACACAAGAGTGCCAACACCAACACACAATGAATATGAACTGATAAAATGTCTAAACATTTGCATAAAACCATTTTTACATGTGTCATATAGCTACAGCCACATTTATCCAATTTGTTTTTCCAGTTAAAGATGTCGGAAACTATTTCAACTACTTCACTCAAAGGTCTTTTACATTAAAATTTGTGGGTAAACAAGCTCATTTTTAAACCTTAATAACCCCCTAAAAAAGACGACTGACTGAGTTTGCATTTCAGATTTTTCCCCTGGTGCATCATGTTCCATTTGACAAATGCATCGTAAACTGAGGCACTATCTCACCCTATGATCTCACCTCTGTCTTGTCGAATTAGTACATTGCCCAGGTGTCCTGTTTACATCACTGCCAATCTGAGCTAGAGCCAATAAAACCTGTGATTACTGTAGAATCAATCAATCAGTAAGTAAAACAAAATACCATTGTGATTGTTTCCCAAACAAAGAGGAAATCATCCCATCCTCATCCTGTGTTAATGGGACTGAAACAATTAGTCACTGACCGAAAAATAACCTGCACCTGTTGAGTTTTTTAAAGAAAGATATAATTCCCTTCCAGACTATTCAGAATTCAGAGGATTTATAATGTCTCTATGTCTTGTGTGATATTATACTGAATATTTTTTAATTTTAAATTTCTACCCAGAAAAAAAGCCATATAAGACACCTCTCTCAACTTTTAGGACATTTCTAAAGATTTCTGTCATTTTATGGGCACAGGATGAATCACAAATAATCTGCATTAATCTAAGAAAGAAAATACTTATTAACTCCAATTCTATTGGGTAAACACTACAGTGTGAAAACTGGGAAGAAGCCACGTTTAAACACCCACTGCCAAAGTCTCTTTGTACCGCTCCCACCTCTCCATGCTAATGAATAGAAATTGGGCGACAGAAAACCCTGAAGCACTGGTGTAAAAGTGGCATTAAGAGGAGGACAGCAGAGTAAAGGGCCTTAAAATAGAATAAATGACCGGGGAAAAACAGAAGTCAATGACCTTTCACACAGAAACACAGTGACAAAGAAGGTGCTCCACACTACAATATGCAATGTTGGCTCTGCAGGCAGAGTGCTGGGAAATGGAAATCTAACAGCTCCATATATCAGGATGGTGGGGACCTGTGGAGGATAAACGACCTGCGAGCAGTACCTGGACAGTGAGTGTAATACACAGATAAATAACCGGGAACTGGGAGCGATATGATGACACACAGACTCCCGGAGAGAAAATGTAAACCGCTGCTCTCGCACACAGTGATAAACCGACCAGAAACTTACGGAGGACCAAAGCACGCACTTGTTTGTAAGAGTTGTGTTTGTCTGAAGCTCCCGGGAATGATGTCGTTTGGGAGGGTAATGACTTAGGAAACTGAAATGTACTGGAACATAAATTAATCAAATTCTCAGCCCTGCATGCATGCACACTGTGTGTGCTTTGTACTGTCTATTTTTGCAGTTCACACCCTATTGTAAGCTCACAACAAAGTTCCAGCTATTACACACAGAGAAGAGCATAATTCTCCTCTAATGTTTCTCTCCCGCTCCTGTTGGAGGCTAGACCAAGGGTGGGATGAACCAGTTATTACTGTCAAGGTGGCAAAGATCACATTCATGTTTGTGAGAGCAATAATCGACTCCTGTTTATAAACACTTCACGTAGAGGGCCTGTGATGCTAAAAGCCAAATTTGAATAACGTTTAATTTCCTCCTCTATGATAAGACCTTTTGTCCGTTCAGGACCATTTTATTCCATCACCGCCCTGAGCTGACAGTTGAAGGGACAGGGGATGGTGCAGTGTCGCTGTGCTTTGCATGGCAATGCTGAGCTCTTTTTCTAAAATCTTCACTCGTCCTTGTATTCCACACAGAAATGCTCTTCAGGGCTGCTTCCAATGATTCCTCAGCTGGGGGGTTGAGGGACAGGCGACATCGTTAAAATCCCCAAACCCCCTGAGTGAGAGGAGGCGTCATGTGGGGCCACAGACATACAGAAGACCCAGAGCATGTGTTGCAGTGTGGTGCTGGATCACCACAGTCACCCTACATGGGACCAAGTTGATTTGAAGCCCACAATTTGGGATTTTGTCGAAAACCAGAAGTAGCCATATTTAAAGGACCCTGCACGCCCACCTACCACTGCAACATGCATCCATTGAAAAGCTCTGGCTGTCAATCACACGTACAAATGCCCCAATGAGACAATATTTTACTGTCTATTTTACTCTATATGGGACCATAATTTACAAAATGATCATGAGGTGTTTAATAAGACTTGAAACTAGCGATAGAGACCATAAACTCCTTAGCAAAATTTTTACTGATGTTACTGCCTGGACAGTGCTGCCTGTTATAATTCAAAAGAGACACGTCCTTTAACAGGTTTACAATGCCCCAACATTTAGTCCACAGCAGACGATGAGAAGATAGGAGCAGCAGAGAAGAGGAAGGGGCAGGAGGAGTGATTACAGCGAAAAGAGATGTCTCGATAAGATGACAGACATCATAAGATGAATGGGTAGGCAGTCTGTGGATATAAAGGAGGCGCTGACACACGCACGCACACGCACGCACACGCACGCACACACGCACACGCACACACACACACACACACACACACACAATCTCATGAAGTCCTGACAGTTCTCTCCGCACTAGAGGCTGTTACTTCACGTCAAACAAAGAAAGCAGAGAAGATTTGAACTCTGCAGGGGAACCGGCCAGTGCAGATCAAAATCACTGTGGACTGCTGATGAAGGCTCAAGAGTCCCGCCTACTTCACCACACTGTATGTACCAACACACTTACACTGGAAATACAGACAATGCATGAACACAGAGCTGCAGGGTGATGACAAGTATTTAGTGGCGAATATGCATATATGTATATTATGTTAAATAAACTATACCGTCATTATAGGATTTTTATAAGTACATATAATAAACAACTCATTATGTATCTTATGACATAATATAAGAATACAATAATAACAATATAGTCGCAAAACAGTATTGTTATATTGTAATATGTGACACATGTAAAATATTAGTGTTAAATGTATAGCTAGTCTGGTAGAACTATAGTAATATACTTTATATATTGCAAACATATATATGTATTGTATATTCGGTGTTGCAGGTAGAACATTTTGAGATGATGACATCTTATCTTAATTTATTTCTAATGCAAATGAGAGTTGAACATCAGTCTGTTCAAATTACATGTGCTTTTGGCTGCATGGCTCTGTCTCACATTCATTAATTTCAAAACCAGAGCATATTGTCATTGATATAATGACACACACAGACAATAGTGAACATGACATAAATTAATTTAACTGAAGGGGTCATAGTGTAATTCATTTCTAATGCAACATCCAAAAAACTAACGGAGGAAAATACACTGTACAAATATTACTTATTCAACAGCAAACAGAAACTTTCTTCCGGTAAAACTCCCACACACGAAACAGAGCCTACATTTGCATGCATATTCCATACTGTCAGGCAGGCAAACATCTGCACAGCAGTTACATGCACAAATGAACATGAACACAATCATCCAGCATTTACTCGACTTGGCAGTCCCCAGAAGACAATCTCGAGTCCCTCACACCAAGTATTTGCTTTTTGTTTTCTTTATCTTCATATTCATCTCTCATTCTGTATGTTTGGATCTGAGTGTATGCAGGCGTGCGTGTGCCAGTGCGTGCATGTACTTTGTAAGAGCTGCCTGTTGAGACGGTGAATTAAACAGCAAGTGCATTTGATCTGCAATGCACTCCAGGGCAAATATACACAAAATGAGAGACACACAGACACACAGACACACAGGCTTGCATACAGCATCAAAATCATTTCCGTCACAGAATCTATTCTTAGTAGCAGCAACAAACCATTCTTTCCCTGATATAAATCTCTTTTATTCATACCCACACACACACCACACACACCACACACACACACACACACACACACACACACTGACACAGACACACAGACACGTGCACACTTAGCTCAAAGCTACACTCCCTGGTGGTCATACTGCATTCACATAATGTTCTTTGTTTTTCATTTTCCAGAACAGGATTTGTTCCAGGTAAGTCAGTGCATGAAGACCTCTTGCAGCTTATTTAACTCACAAACACGCAAGCATCTTCCATCTGGTCCAGGTTGGTGTTTGTGCAGATGCGTTGAGGTCAGTGGCGTTCTGAGGATGTCAGAGCTTCTTTCCGTCTCTCTGTTACACACAGACGGACAGACAGACGCGTGCACGCACACACAATGTGTGATCTGGGAGAAACTAAATCAACACAGCTGCAACAACTCAACACTCATCATCCTCCTCCCTTCGCTCAGCCGTCTCCACTCCATCTTTAATCAGGCTTCTCCTCCCTTCCTCTGTTCTTATTTTCGCCCTTTTGCTCTCTCCATCCTCCCAAACTCCTCCTCTCATCTTTTCCTTGTTTATTCAATCTTGCATTAGTCACTGTCAAATTTATACACCAGCTCGCTCTCTGTAGCTTCTGCCAAAACACAAGGCCTCAGATCTCAGCCCCGCACATCTTCCTCACTCTCCACACATCACGGACGCCCTCTGTGCCCTCCCTCCATAGCACCACCATCATTCTATCGCTCTCTCCCTGCCCTTCTCTGCCCTCCCAGCAGTTGGCCAATGTGCTACCTCGGGGAGAGACGTGCCTCATCCGTCCAACAATGTACTGCAACCACCCTGTTACCTCCAAGCCCCTGTCAGCACAGGACAGGAAGAGTAAACGCCCTGTGGCCTCCAGGGGAAACAGGAGCATCCACTTCAGTCTGTCTGCCTGCATGTGCATTTATCTGTGTGTGTGTGTGTGTGTGTGTGTGTGTGTGTGTGCGTGTGTGCGTGCGTGCGCAGCAGCAGAAACACACTGAATGCCCAGAAGCCAGAAGATCGGATGTTGTAGTTTACCGCAAAGGGAAGAGGATAATATGATTTCCAATTTCCTGTGATTATTTACAATCGTAACTTCCACTGCACTTTGCTTTTACCTGCGTTGCTCGGCATAATAACAATATTCTCTAGGTTGATACAATAATGATTCAGGTAGATTTAAATCTCCCTATTTTAAAGTCAGTGCATGTTTCAAGAGTAAACAATGGATGAGTGTGTGTCTGTTCTTCCCAGTATTCACCGAAAACAAGATCCACAAAACAAAACTTAGACAAGAAAACAGATTAGAACAGATAGTATCATCCCAATCCTCTCCGCAAAAACAAAAACACAGACTGAACCACGTTGAGCCACTGAGAAGCCCGTAAACCACCATGGCCAGAAAACAAATTGGTCTCTTACCAACGGAATCTGTCATAATCTGGCTCAGACAGTGTGAAATTAAGTTTAAAATATACTGATTTAAATTCTATTTAAACGAAACAAGGATATGTGTGCAAGATAAACAGTGAAAGTAACAACTGAGTGTGGGAAATACAGCACAGTCATAAACCATTGAGTTGAGACTTTTTACTGTGAGGTTACAATAATGACTATTATTTCCTCACTCTGTAAAGCAGCCTTGAAAACCTTAAAAGACACTTTATAAATCAAAGTCATTATTATTACTTTAATTAATTAATTAATATTAATTATTGATTATATTATCATTCATTTGAGGGTCTTTATATTAATGTGCAGAAAGACATAATAACGGCAGTGTGATGATTTGAATCCTATTTGATGGTCTGTGGGTCCTTCACATTGAAACGTCTCCATAGTGACAACATGGATTGATGTTCAATTTTTAGACTTTCATGATCCCTGGAAGATGATTCCTACTGACTGCATTGATCCTCACCATGTGGTGCACATTTTGTTTTGAGTGAAATGCCTCTTACATTAAATGTTTAATAATCTTGGTTTAGCCACATTTTAAATCTATTGCCAACATTTACATATGTTCAACACTTAATAAACCATGTACTTTAAAAGATGTCAAACGTGTCCAGCACCCTTAGTTAGCGTGAACTGGAAAATGTAAAGAATGATAAATCATCATCCTCTGCCAACCAGTGTAGTTTCAGTCCACATACATGTTTTTTTCCCAGACTCAAACTTTGACCACTGAAATCGAATGAAGTCGTCTTTGAGTCCAGTGAACGTTTCTACCAAATTTAAAATGACTCCCTCGAGGCAAACAAGGGTTTGTGAGGTCACAGTAACCTTGACCTTTGACCTCCAAATTATGATAAGTTCGTCTTTGTACGTTTTTACCACATTTGAAGAAATTCCTTCAGGGTGTTCACAAGAATAGGACGTATATACAGAGAACCTCACAACAGGCCTCTGGCTGTTACATGTTCGCTTTCATGCTCAACATCAGTATTGTCACTGAGAGCATAATTGCATGCTGACATGAGCATTTGGCTCAAAGTACCACTTTGCCAAAGAGAAGCTATATAAAGGTGCTAGCTGTAGACACTTGGTCTTATGGTACAGTATGAGGAGAAAAAGCATCTGGAGTTAAACTCTGAAAAACTCATCTAGCCCAGCAGACACTTGTTATCTCTCCTTGTGATGCTCTGTCAGATTTATACTGCAGCCATCTTCATCGTCTCACCCTCCTCAGGAGCTTTTCTCCTTCAATCTATTCTTCAGCAAATGAACATGAGCTGGGATTGAGGTCAGGCCGACTGACTTGGCCGGTACATTCCATTGTTTCGCCATAAAAACTCCTTAATTGCCTCGTCTCTGTGCCGAGGGTCACGCAGTCTGTTAAAACATACAAATATTCCAGTAACTGTAGCTGGAGATTTGATAATTTCACTGCAGGCAAAGAAAGAGGAAGCCAGGCGCTTTAGAGCCAATAAAAAAATATGCAGGAAGCTTCTTTCATAATTGGGGTCAGAGGCAGACACTTGCTTTAATCCTCGTGAACGCCCAGGTCACTGCATCCATCACTCAGACATCCATGCAACAGGCCTGGCGATTCATCACTCACTCTGGGATTTATTAGTCAGGCCTGGAGCTGGAGGGTGAGAGGTTAAATGAGGAGCAGTGCGTTAGCAGTTATCAGCATACAGACGAGAGTGGGTGTCTCTAACCCCCCCAACACACACACACGTTTAATCAACACTGATATAATTCAAGTAGTTCAATGTAGAGCTAACACTCCCTAAATCCATAGTCACTTTCACACTTGCAAACATTCTATAGAGATCTAAACTGTATGCAACCCAGTGAAGCACTCAGCGGGTATCTAAACACATGAACTGAACACACTGCATGACCACAGAACACGCTCACTCTCAAAGACACCAAGCACACACACACACACACACATACACACACACACACACAACTTGGAATAAACAGGGCCACTACCAGCGAGCCGTCTTGCCCAGGGGCACTGCACCATGTCTCATCACTGTAAGCTAATATTCAACACAGTGGTGGTGCTCTGCGTAGCTGCTGTCTCTTTGGCTTCAGATCCATGTTATTTGCTCTGCATTCATTTTGACCAGGTTTCTCGTCACGGGGCCACCACTTATGAGGTGCATACCTTTTTCCTCTGATGAATGCAGGCAAAAATGCAAGTGATGCACAAGCTTTTACTCTCATCTGCAGCTTAAAAGCATTTTCTGCTGTGCCCAGGTCTTTTACATTCAGCTAGAAAAACCAAAGGAGTCAGTGTGTGTCTGTGTGTAAGTGCTCTCTATCTCAGCAGCATCAAATCCAAAGCAATTAGAGAGGCCAGATGGTGGGCTGGACTCACAGTAAATGGCTGTGCATTGACAGGAGAAGCTTGCTACAAAAATGAACTGTGACAAAGAGCCAGGATGACACACACATGTAAACACAGACATACACGATGGCCACATCGAGGACACACTGCCATAAACCGACTGTCACTGTTACGAGGACGTTAACAACACAACTTGATTTTTGTCTTTCGCTGGGGACACAGAGGGTGTTATTGTATGTAAACCAAACACGGCAGGTGCACACACACACGCATGACCTGACACATGCACTCATGTGCCACCACATTCATAGATAAACCTGTATACACACAGACAACCCCTTACCGTGCCCTTTTGTTAAAATTTGACCAAACCAGTTTGGTTTTGACACAGTTCAAACAATGCAGCCTTTCAGAGGCGCTCCATTCAGCCAGTTTCAGCTTGGCCTGCACATTCCCCAACTGAAAACACAAACTGCCTCCCTGCAGGAAAACCACTGAAGCTACAGTGCAACATTCCTCGACTCTGTTCTCTCCTCGCTGCGTCTGTGCAGAATGTTTCCCTGAGAGGTGTTCAGGCCCCGGTGAAGAAATGATTATACATCTTAAAATAAGAGTGCGTGTGCTCTTCATTATCGGCATGTTCAGGCGAAAAAAATCTGAAACATGTGCCCTTTAAACAACTACAGCATGCTTCTTCATACACCTGTTACCAAGGCAGCAAGTTAACTTCAACCAACCAGGATACGTATACAAATCAGAGATACTGGGAAGAGGTGGAGTTACAGCACAACTGAAACCTACAAAATGGCTTCTCCTATTTCTGAGCTCAGTTTCCCATAAGCCCGTTATCTCACTTGTATTGGAACAGATTTATCAAAACTGAAATAAGGCAAACAACCCGACCAGGAAATGAGAGAGAGCAGCAGGTTTCTGTGTCTGGAGTGAAAATGATGGGTGACAAGAAACAGAGCGGCCACTTCATACCCCAATCAATTAATCTATAAATCTAATCAGTGAGAATCAATGACTGGCGCTTCAGTTCAATCCGGCTCCTCAATCAGCCGCGATAACCTTAAGTGTTAAAGAGGCAGAGGGAAGACGAGGGGAAACAGATACCACACGCTGCAACGCTGGAACATTTCAAAAATCAAGAAGTCTTTAATAGCAACCAAATACGAAAAAATATAGAAAGACTTGACACAAAATAGTGACAACAACTGTAATTCGGTCAATTTAAAAGAACAGAAAAAATTAATTAAAAATAAAAAAATACAAAAAAGAAAACACCTTTTACACAGAGCAGTCAATAATAAAAAGCACATTTTGGGGTAAGACTGTTTTCGACATGTGTACAGTTCATTTGTATAGAAGAAGCACATTTGCCAGTTTTGGCAGCAATCACAGCGCAGCAGTCATGAATAAAGCACTCAGAAAACATAAATTATAAAGCACTGCAAAATAACAGAAAAGAGGAGAAACTGTAATAGGAGAAAATAAATTCTTCATGCTTGCCGTCACTGAGAAATACACAAACGTGACACCATAAATTAGTAATTTTCCTCTGCTACATATTTATATATTTATACTATGTACACAGGAAGGTTTTCTCTTTTTTTTCTTTTATGGGAGATGTTAAGGCTTTGATTAGTCATCAGATGTGTGGAGCCGAAGAAATAGCAACAGTATGTGACTTTCTGGTAAAAAAAATGAAAAAAGAAAAGATATTGGTCTGTTTCACAACTGAACCTTGTGCTAGAACCTAGACCAGTATCATGGATTTCTCTAAAAGCATTTTGTCTGATAAGTTTTACTTGGGTGCAGAGGTTAGCGGCAAGAGTGTGTGTTTGTTTGTTTGTGTGGAGGTGGTCGCAGTGCCGCAGGTGGCAGTGAGAAAAATGGAAAAAAGACTTTGGAGCTGAGAAAGAAGTTGTGTAAATCTAAAGTGAATCCTGCAGCAGCAGGAGAAGGTCAGCGCAGTGGCTTTTTCTTACTTTTTTTGTATGGAAGCTTATATCTCAACTGTAGAACAAAAGTGGGACGTACAAATTGTTTCCTAAAAAGTCTGTTTCTCTGACAGGAGGTGAGAGGTGTGCATCCCTGAATGTATGTGGCTGTGTTTGTTCTACTTGGTCAATGTTTTAGAAACAGGGTTGGACTATTTGCAGGAATGAAGAGCAGTGGAGCGGGGAATGCATCGTGCTGCGATTCTTTCCACTCTAACAGGACACAGTATATGTCCTGACGGAGCCACTGAGCAAGAAGGGAAAAAACTTTTTGTGTGTGCGCAGCTTTGTGTGTGTATTTGTGTGGGCTTGTGTCAGGAGATGGCAGAGTTGTCAGGTATGAGGTGTCTTCTGCACAGTTTGGCTGTGGGAGTGAGCATAATGAGAGTGACTGAGGGTTTTTTGTGTGTGGGCGAATGTTTCTCTGCATTCTGTGGATGTGTATGTACAGTATGTATGTATATGTGCGTGTGTGTGTGTGTGTGTTCAAAATGCACAACAATATCTCCAGTTTGCCAGGTTTCCGTGGTGACAAAATGGTGGCTATTCAGGTTACAGCCCCAACGGCAAAGAGGGAGATGTCCCAAAGCCCCAGAGCATCAGGACAACACACACTGACAACCAGACACACACATACACACACACACAGACAAACAGACCATCTAGTGTGGTTACAGTCTACCTGATAGGTTTTGAGTACTGTGTGTATTTTTGCATTGTGCAGGGCATCTGTCAAGGAGAGGGAGAAGCCAACTGTGCAAAAAAAAAAAAAAAAAAAAACTCTACTTGTGTGGAAATGCAGGCAATGCTATCTAGCACAAAACAAATATATAAGCATATATAATTTTAGGCTTCAGGTAAAATAAGCTCAGTCAGTTCAGTGTGTTAAAAACAACCAAACTGCTGAGGTACTCATTAAAAGTTACATTCTGATGCCCTCTGAGACATGTGGCCTTACGGGGTCTTCATCACCACTTCCACAGCACGGGCAACACCGGCTCCATTGATCTGATATTTACATTTTTCATAAATATCCACATTTTCACAAGAAAAATAAAAATGCTTACATATATAGTACACAGATACCTGACACCAAAATGTACATACAGCAGTATTGTCCCATGTCACAATTTTTTTTTCTTAACCCCAAGTATTACCCTCATTACACTCTTTGTAGTGGTGACACACACAAGTGCAAAAATAAGTAATGCATCTTTATTTTGAGTGGTTGCGACAGATCACCTGTGTTCGGTAAATGTTCCGTACCCCAGTTTGACAGGAGCTGCATTTATGTAGAAACTAAGGCCATTAGACAATAATCCTGTTGAACACACCGGCTTACAATATGCCAGACGGCGCTCAAACACTAAACGCTGTCTCTATTTTTGTCGTCTGCCTCCTAGTCTCCCTCCACCTCTCTAAAGGTTAACAACCATCACAATGGCAAACGAGGACTGTCCAACTCTATTCACATCTATAGTTCAAGGGTAGAAAAAGCCGTGATAAGAAATGCGGGCAAGTGCAGTCATCCTTGCCCTTGGCAATGGGTCCCCCTGCGTTTGACCTCGTGACCTGCAGCGCACGGCGACCCAGATCTTTGCTGGGCCTTCGCAGAGGTCAATACAGCCATCTCGACCACGCTCCCCCCGATTCCCAGTGGGTCAAAGGGGAGTTGATTAGAGGTCCAGGGAAAGCGTGATTAGAGGAGCTGCAGTGGAGCCTCTCTCCAAGATTGTCCATCACAGTCATCCAGTGGCAGATACAGTGATGCATGCACGTGTACACACTGAGCCTCAAAGACAGCGGTGCACAGCAGCTGCAGAACAATGTTTCTTTGAGTGGGCCTCAGGTGGCTCGTTACAAGGATAAATTAACAGTCAGGGGACAATCAGCCCTGAAGCTGCATCATAAAGGGTTCTTTCACTGCTTGTTGCCTGTGAGTCAATATGACTCCCATCGCTTTAGTGCGGAAGCAACCTTTTATGTTTCCCGATCAATTCACTACATTTAACAACATCCGTTAATGGAAAGAAATATTACATGATCTCATTGAAAATCTATCGAAGCTGACGCGGTCACACTTTGGAGGTGGGGTTCGGTTATAACCGGCCATTTACTCCTCGTATGGGAGCAGGGTGGCAAGAGTCTGTGCGTTGGAGTGAACATGGTCACTCCAGGTGGATTAGTCAGTCCTGGCATGTCAGGGCAGGCTGGGCAGGAATAGAGTAAGTGGGCCGTTTGACACATCAGGAGCAGTAAAATACTCCCCTGGTCTCCCTGGCCCTGACCTCGACACTGCCCTGGATAAATCATAAACTCCCCATAAACACTTGGAGAGAGAGAGAGAGAGAGAGAGAGAGAGAGAGAGAGAGAGAGAGAGGGAGAGAGGGGGGTGAAGAGAGAGAGAGAGAGAGGGGTGAAGAGAGGGAGAGATGGAGGGATGATAGAGAGATAGAGGTGGGAGGAGGGTGCAATCGCCACGTCATAAACGATAAGTGGTGGCAATCTGTTGGTCCCGGCAAAGCGAGCGACTTCACGGCTCATTACCAATCAAGTCCCTCCCGTCAGGAGCGCTGCGAAGAGACGAGGACGAGGAGGAAGAGAAAAGAAGAGACATGCTCCTCTCTAGTCCTCCTGCCTCCCTCTCTCCATCCCTTGACCCTGTCACATTGGCTACATCTCACTCCCTCATCTCTTGTTTTCCATCTTTTACCTCCAGGCACAGCACTAAAGTTTGCGTTTGAATACCTTGTAAAGAACATGGTTCCAACTCTGCAAACTTACTTTGTTAAAATCAGCAGCTACTGCATTTGTGCAGCAAATAAGGGTAAAATATTATTTTTAAATTGTGTGAATTCAAGTGTCTACTGTGATGGATTGTTTGCCGTTGTTTGTATTTTTCTTGATAGGAAGGTGGAGAGAGAGCGGAAAGGAGAACTCGCCAGCAGAAGTGAGAAAACACATTGTTCTCTTTTCTAAAATCACTTGATGGTTACTGTCTATACCTTTAGATGTTTTTCCCACAAACCCATTGCTAGCTGCTAACTACCAACCAGCTGTCAGAGCACAACGCTTTACCAAAACAAAAGGTTTCCCACAGGAGGACTGTGAATAGCAAAACTGAAGTGCTTGACAACCCCTTCTAAGGTTTTGGTGAAGATAAGAGTGAATATGCATTTGCAATGCTTCCTCTATAGCAAAGCTTGTATCATGATTCCATTATTTTTCTCCTACACTACATAGTTTCTCTCCTTTTTTCTGTCAAGAGTCCTTGTCAGTGTCCCAGTGAGAGTGATCACATGAGCAGAAGTGGTGGGAGACAGGTTGTTTCTTTTCTGTTTGATTTTCACCTCTCAGGGACCAGACATCAGCAACACTCTTTTTCACAACATCCCACCACACCCTCCTGTTCAGTCAGTTCATTCTGGGGCTGCGCTGTGATTAATAATAAGATATATTTAAAATCAATTTTCAAAAATAAAAGTGGTATCATTTTCTCGTTTCTATCAGACAGGAATCCTGAAACCACAAAATCTTCATGAGGGATCCTTCATCACTCCGTTTTCTCCTCTTTCCGTCTCCTCCTCCTCTATACGTAAACTGCAGTCCGTGAGATGACGGAGCCATCCCGCTGGGACTCCATGTCGTCATCCATGTAATCTCCGATCATATCATCCTGGTCGCTGTGTGGGCGGAGCTGAAGGATGGGGGCCCCTCCAGTGAAGTGGTCATACCTCTCCTCCTCCTCCAGCTCATCAAACTTCCTCCTCTCCGCGTCATCTAACTCATTGCTCAACAGGATGTCTTGGGCGGTGGGTGTTGTGGCGACGACTTCCGGCCGACTTCCCATGGTGAGAGGCTGGTGGTGGTTGTTTTTCTCTCCGAGGGCCTGGTGGGACGAGCTCTCGTTGTAAACATAGATGGGCCCGTTGTTGTTACCGCCCCCGACTCCGCCGCTCCCTGCTCCTCCACTCGTACCATTCTTGCTGGCCTTCTTGCCTCCGCCAAATATGCGCGTCTTCAGGTCACTGCCGCCATTTGCACGGTAGCCCTGCTGTTGCCTGCGGCTACGAGTGACAAGCACGGCAATGAGAGCAGAGACCAAAAGGAGAGCCAGCAGGGAGCCAATCACAGCTCCCGCCACCACGCCAGCATTGGATGGGTTCACTGGGGGCTCTGTAGGAGGGAGGAGAGGCGGGGAGGGAGAAAAGGGAAGAAAAGGAATATGGTTGAGAGAGGGGTGGAAAAAAAGAGAACAGTGTGAAACACGGAGCCAGGGCAAGGAGAACAATAGAGAGAGCATAAAAAGGAGACACAGGAAACGGTAATGTCCAGGAAAAACGACAAAGGGGAAGAGAAACAAGGAGAGAAGGCAGGGGTTGGATGATGTCAGTGGTGCTGGTCTGAGCTGTACTCAGTCAAGTGTGTAAAAGTATTGAGGTGTCAGTACAGTCAAGTGTGTGTGTGTGTGTGTGTGTGTGTGTGTGTGTGTGTGTGTGTGTGTGTGTGTGTGTGTGTGTGTGTGTGTGTGTGTGTGTGTGCGCGCGCATGTTTGCCGAGTTTCCTTCTACACTGACATTTCCTCTTCCCTCAGAGCTGCTCCTGTCCACATTCCCACAGCCACACCAACGTCTCGGCCACGTTGCCCCTCGTGCTGTCCTTGAACAGCGAGGGTCTGTCAAAGGGATCGGCCACAAATCACAAGGTAGGGCCAGGGGGGGAAAGGTGCAAGACACGCACACACACACAATTTCTGAAGGAGCGGTAAATGTCGTGCGCAAGGCAGAACAGGTGGAGGCCATGCAGGGGAGGGTGGTAATGATGGATTGAGGAAGGCAGGGTGGAAATTGGATGAAGAACGTGAGGAGGAGGAGGAGGAGATGGTAGCGGGTTGAGTGAGTGACAAAGTGACACAGCGGAATGACAACTCCTCCTGGAAGCCATGAACAAAGAGCAGGGGGACAGATTGGCACCCCTCTCCGCTTCTGTCAACCACAGGCACTGCATAAGTGCACGTCAGTCCTACACGTGTGACCATTTTTACTCCGGATCCACTGAACACACATTAAAAGAAGCCATTTAAGTTTGTTTAAATCAGACAAAGGCTTTGTTACAGTGCAAATTGGCTCAGAAGAGTGTGAATACAATCAGGGCTCCGCAATTCGACACACAGTGTTTCTGCTTGTGTCTGTGGGTTAAAAAAACTCCAGGGAGAAGTAGTAATGTCTAAATCAGGGTTGTGAAGACATCCCATATGACTTGTCAGGCATATAGTGCTTTCTCTGAACTCGCACTTCCCACTCCCTTGACATCTTTCGGCAGTGATATTACAGCAGCATTTCAAAGCAGGTATTTGCCCAGCAAAAGATCAGTTCAGACTAAGGCTTGGCATTGTTTGAAACTTTTGAATTCATCGTGGCAATAATAGGCCTAAGTTTCAGGACAAAAATTAAAGATTTCTTTGATTTTTTCCTATAGAGAATACAGTTATGTTTTCCTACTAAAACATTTCATTCTATTTGTAAAAACGAGTGCAGTGTAGTGTTTGGAATGGGCTGTTTGTTTGGCCCGTGGTGATGCTGGTTGCAGTTTTGTTTCTGAAACTGTAAAAGTGACCTGCAGTATTTGAGCCGCAGCGAGTAAAGACCTGCTGCAGGGATCACTCCACAAAACCCTGAAGCTGCTCCCCTGCTGCACAAAGAGCTGTTCACCTGTTTATTCAGAGGTCGGTGAAGCTCGACTGCAGAACACCGAACTGGAGAATCAGCTGTTGTTGCTGTCGTCCTGATCGCACTGTTGTTGTGATTGATGTTGATGAGTCCCAGTTGCTGTTACTACAGAGCACTGGTCCTCTGTTATTCAAAGTTTATTAATATTATAATATGGATTCAAGTCCAAATCGCACCAAAGTTGACACTGCATTTCCTTGTGTCCTTAAAAATACACATGCCAAGTGTGAAGCCAATAGGATGAACGGTGCTGATATTTCTGGAATTAGTTGAAAGACAAAACATCTCAAATGAACAAGTTTAGTTTACAGCAAGATAGAACTTGGCATTATAATAATAACATTATAACTACAGTCCAAAAATCAGCTAACTTATATATCTGATCGAAATGAGAGCAGAAAACACTTAGGGCCGGCTGTCAGTACATGGCAGCTTTCAGTCAGCCCAGTTAATACACAGCTCCTGAGTGAAGCCACTAGAAAAATGCAGCGTTGCTGCTTTGAAAAGGTTTTTCAGGGGCATGAGTTCAGGGCTCTAAGTGCTTTCTGGGACTCGGAGAACTCCCAACAGACGGAACCTGTGACCGTTTTACCCATGTGGTCATCATCTATAACACAGCGGCCAGGGAGCACGGCTCCAACACTGCCGGAGTTGAGGGTCGACTCCACCCAGGCTGTTTGAATTCACTGTGATGTGACGCACTTTGAATAAATATGTACACCAAGGAAATAATTCAGGGTAGATTAGGTTTATTAAATAGGAGGGAGGGAGCACTTTAGAAGGGCTTAGACTTTATTCTATCAACTGTTTCTGTAATAATGTGTCTTTATCACAGATTACTTTTAGCAGAGGGGAAATTGATGCAAGAATGAATATTATTCCCACTTTTACAGGGTTCAACCCATTTAAGTTTGGGTCTGTGTGAATACATATATTTTTGCTTTTATATCATAGAACTGTTTATTCTTTTCATATATAATTTGGGGATATCTGGATGCCCCAGAAGCAATAAATAAAAGTAAATCCCTGACTAAGAAAGATTTTTGGAAAAACATATTCAAAGTTTTTTTTAATCATATGTTATTCCTGAGTGTTCGTCCTCACTTCAGGTTTCAACTACACAACGTAATTAAAGAAGCTGCAGTGGTGAGCAAATAAGTTTTTAATTTTAGTCCATGGTTGAAAGTGATCAAGGACCCTCAGCTAAGCTGAACATCCAGCTTTCCTTTCCACTCTCTGCACTTTCAGGGGCTGCTGCGGAGGATTAACCAGTCGGCGCTGCTGTGGAAATCCCTGCCTAAATTTAAAAGTGGCGAATCAGCCCGGTTTTATTGTCATTCCCATTTGAAATCCAGGAGAAGCCAGCCCCTCTTGTTAAGTGCACAGAGAGCTGACAGAATTACTCTTGTAACACTGATTCTTGTCAAGAGAGAAAATGGTAGTCTACTGCTGTCTACACCTGTGCTCCGCTCTTCTCTTTATTTCTGCCTCTCTTCTCATCCACTACCCCTTTCTCCATCTCTGCCGCCACTTCACCAGCTGTCTGCTGCACACACTCTGTCTCCTCCAAATCCATTTCCTTGCCATTTGTATTTCTGTCATATGTTACTTCTCCCTGCTCTCCTCCTACTCTCTGCTTCACTTTCAACATATGCCTGGGGAAAAAATTAATAATTTGATGTGGGTACATTTCCCTCTTTCTTTCAATTTCTCCTGCCAGCCTCCCCGAGCACACTGTCTCTCTCCCTCAAGCAGTGCTAATCACCACTGTTCACACACATGAGAGTGAGAGCTAGCCCTCAGTGTCCACTTGTAACAGGAACACAAGAAATGCATTATCACCTCAGGCAGCACAGAGCTCTGGCACATGCAATGTGGCAACAATCTCTCTGCAAACTTCAGAGACGGATGCTGCTCCGCCACTGTCATCGCATCAAAGGGAATTACGCCAAAATTTAAATGCAAATTCTCCCTAAATTCCACCCAATTATTTTTAATGCCTCGTTCCAGTTTGCTCTTAAGTGTCTCAGAGTCGGTGCTGGTAAATCCGTTTGTGAATGATAATTCATGTTTTATTCTACCCTTCTGGAGACAACACTTAAAGATTCAAGAGCGAGATGTAAAGGAGGCACCCCTGGCTCCCAGCACGGGGCCCACTACAAACCCAGACACATCCTTAACAAAGCACCAGTGGAATTTATTTTAGTGGGTGAAAAAAGGACATCTCATAAACACATGCTGGTGGATGAGCCAGCAGAAAAGGTTGCAATATTCATGCTGTGTGGATAACTGGGGGAAAAGAAAAACAAACATGTATAACTACACACACAAACAAACACAAACACACACCCCTCCCTACCCAAACACACAGACCATACTGTGGAAGCCATAGAAGAAAAAGCATGTTCCTTATGAAGTCACGTCCTCCATAACCGTAAGCTCCAAATGACCGCAAGTAATGGGGGAGATGGGGCAGAAGTAACATGTACTGCAGCCTCCCAAAAAACACATGCATGTCGCACATACACACACCCACACACACACACTTAAGCATCACTACGGTCATCAGCCGTCTGACGCTGGGTTAGGCTGCACCTAGAGCGTAGCTTAGTTGTATTCTGTGTCAGCATGTTAAGTTATTGAACAGAGCTGTGTGTGTGTGTGTGTGTGTGTGTTTGTGTGCTAATGAGGGGTGGGCAGGGGGCCCAGTTGCAGGCTGGAGGGAGACTTGGCTCCATCAGACCTGTTCTCTGGCTGTTTTCGCATGGCCGGAGACACACACTGACTGACAGATGTAGACGCGCACACACACATACATACACACACACACACACACATACACACACACGCACATACGCCCAAAACCCAGTGCAGGAAAGGGCCAGAGCCCCTTGCCCTGTAACTGCCTCCTTGGATGAGTCTTAAAATGGGAGAGAATGCACCGAATTGAGAGAAAATCTATTTTCCGTTGAGCTGAACAGCCCTTCAGACCATGTGGGGGATTCAATTGGGGGTGTTTAATGTTTTCGAGGTTCAGCAGAGATACCCTTGTAAGGAAAACAAGACAGAAGATGGAGGGAATCTGGGTTGGCCACACAAGAACCCTACCAACAGGAGCCTGGAATGGAGGGATGGACGGAGGGATGCAGACTACTAAACTGTGATTAAGGAAGAGCCACTGGTATTTAAGAGTTAAGCTTAGAGAGAGAGAGTGAGATAGCATGGGCATGAGAGGGGAGAGAGGGAGAATGCTGGGGGCAGGAGTCTCTACTCTGAGCAGGGAGATCAGCGGCAGACTTGCGGGGGCTGAAAGACAACCTGGGAGAGATAAGGAGGATGAGGAGAGAGCATATGCTAAGAGGATGAGAGATGCAACGGAAAGAGCAAACTGCAGCGAAAAGAGATAGTGAGGGAGAGATAAATCGAAGGAAAGAGAAGGGGGGAGCAGGTTAGGATACGTGTGTGTGACTAAGCAGCTGGATCGAAGATGAGAGGAGGAGAGGCAAGGAGAGGAGAGGACATCCATCTCCCTCTCTCTGCCTCCAGGTGCATGGGACAAAACTGAGGGCAGAGGACACTGGCAAACACACACACACGCACGCACGCACTACACTAGTGCGTAGATTTGTTTGTTTGTGTGTGTGTGTGTGTGTGTGTGTGTGTGTGTGTGTCTGTGTGTGTGTGTGTGTGTGTGTGTGTGTGTGTGTGTGTGTGTGTGTGTGTGTCTGTGTGTGTCTGTGTGTCATGCAGCTGTGGGGTAGAGGGGAGTGGGGGACCTGCTATGTAGCAGGTGCTGGCCATTTCACGCCTGTCGGCCCTTCTTAGCCCTGTTTGTCTACACGCATTCGCATTAGCTTCCATCTGAAGTCATTCCACATCTTTCTCTCGCTCCGTTTCGACTATTACGCTCTCTTTCGATTCTGTTAAACCTTTTCTGACTCACTCTCTCTCTTTACAAACTCTACATCTTCTACTAACACCCGTCTGTGAAACACTCGCCGGTTGCCTTGCTCACCTCTTAACTGCCTGCAAATTTAGCTCACATCTTATCCTCCTCCTCTGCTGGTGAGTAAGAGAGGAGTGGGAAGGAGGGAAGAGGTTGTCGGCTGCAAGAGAACAAGACCAGATGGAGGAGGGAGATGACAAGAACAAGGAAACTGTGGGAAGTTGAACACAGGAAGAACGACCAGAAGAAGATGAGGGAGGGGAAAAAAAGGAGGAAGTGGGACGAAGAATAGGAAAGGAGTGGAAATGTAAAGAGAGGGTGAGAGAGGAAGGGGTGGTGGAGTGAGCAGAGAAGCAGCCAGGAGCTGAAGCAGCAATGGGTGACTGATCCGCTCTGAGAGGCTTGGAGACAGACGGACACACGCTATGCTGAGAGATAGTGGAGGCCAGTAGTAGAGGAGATAGGATGCAACGGCACAAGATACCCATGGGAGTTTTTAAATGCCGTCAGCATCCGCTCTCCCTCGATCCCTCACTCACGGCTTTGCTCCCTCCCTTCTCTTGAGTGCTAGGACATGCTGGCACCAACTTATCCTGGTGCACGTTTGCTGGCTTTTTGTCTAAAAGCAGCAGCCTCCATCCCCTTCCCTCTGCACCCTGGATCTTCCCTGCTTGTTGCTTGTAATGCGCAGCAGGGGATGGTGGCATCCTTTGTGCTAAAGAAGCCAGCCACGCTACCATGCAGCAGTACACAGTGGCCCCAGAGGAGTGGTGACGCACGCTGTGGAGCCAAGGGACTCGAAAAGAGATGGGGATGTGGAGGAAAAAAACAGGGAAAAAAGGAGGGACTGAGCAAGAGGACAAGAAAAAAAAAGGATGAAAATCAGGGCAAGGAGGAGCTGAGTGGCTCTTAAAATCTAGCCACCAGAGATATGTACTTTTCCCCATGATGGGCAGGGTTTGCCCCAATGTCAGCAGAAAACAACTTTTCTGAAATAATGTGGCAGGAAAGTGGAAGGGGAATGTATTTTGTATGAAATGCAGGAGTGAGTCCTGTTGACAAGGACTGCTTCAACTAATGTGGGACAGAGTCTATTTGCATCTCCAATTCTGGATAGTTTCACTCCAAAGACCCTTTTCAAAAAACCCACTAACACCTGCTAACATCTGGCATTTGTCTGCAATGGGAATGGATTAAATCGGCATCCACTCCTGTTAAACACGTTTTAATAGGCTCGATAGGCAGCAATAGAAATGCAACATTCGGATGAACCCTCAAAGTTGTCAAGACAACGAGATGAGAGAGCGACTCTGTTGGTTTTTGATATCGAACATGACACACTGGGAAAAAACTGAAAATGAGTCTATCGCCTTTATTTAGTGGGTTTACCCACATTTAAAATACCTGCACATACCTGCTAAGTTTGATGGATAATAGGTTCAATTACCACACACACACACACACACACACACACACACACACACACACACACAGTTTAAACCCAAGGCAGCACTTACATCCACTTAATTTTTAAGTCAGCATCGTGAGTAAACCACATCACTTACTGATTGCAGCCTTATCTTCAAGACATTGACATTGACTTGCTTTGCTTTAGTCTCTGCTGTCATTCGTGATGGCCAAGGATACTGCTGAGAAGCTGCTCAGTCGCTTTTTTTGTTCATGACTTGAGGGGGGAGCGAACTGCTCTCTCACTCATTTTAAAAACAAAGGAGAAAAGCAAAAATGAGCGAGAAGGATCTTCTCTCACAATGTGAACTACGACTAAAAACTTGGCTTTGTAAAAAGCCATCTGATGTACAAACTGAGGATAGACAGACCTTGGGTACAGCCAAGCTATAAAAACTTTGAGATACAATGTTAGTGAGTGTATGTGAAGACACACAGGGAAACAAAATGACATGCATTCTTAATATGACTCAGAGAAAGTCAGATGAAAAGTTGGAGGGGGAAATACAAAATTGCAGAAGTGCACACAAGTACACACTTACTCTCATTGACAGATACACACACATACCATGTGGACAGAGCAGCTGGACCCTCTAGCCCTAAACTAAACAGTCCCAACACCCAAGAGACAGTGTGTGTGTGTGTGTGTGTGTGTGTGTGTGTGTGTGTGTGTGTGTGTGTGTGTGTGTGTGTGTGTGTGTGTGTGTGTTTGAGAGAGATCATGTGACATGTGAGGTGGAACAAGGTGCACCCCTGGGGAAAGACATGAGAGCAGAGCTAACCAGGAAATGTGTAGCATGTGTGATGGTGTGAAGTGCACTTGGTTCCAGTTCATCAGCACAGAGGATATATGAGTTTTCATATACAACCCAGGGGACAGTTTAGATGATGAACAGCATCCAAGTGAGCCGCAAGTGTGTTTTTCATTTCACTTCTGAAACGTTCCACAGCTTTACAGACACATTTACTGAGCATAATCTATACAATTTACAATTCATCGGGACATTTGCAACTTGTGTGAGTTGGACTTTGGCTTGGTTGTAATGCGTTTTCACCACAAGTCAATAGAGATGTTCTGCTACCATTTTTCCCTTCTCCATACAAACTCTGTTACGTGGACTACGCGTTTCAGCCGATACCGAGTACCGATCTGATACCAGTGCATTTAATATAAATAACAACTTATATAAATAACGCAATTTAACAGCTGTAGGCTTCTAACCCTGTACGGAAGTGATGATTGTCGTCAACTTTGTATGGCCTGGCTCAGGTTACTATATATAGACAGAATTTATTTTAAAAATAGAAGATCTTTTCAGTATTGCCACCACTCAAAACTGAAGTCTTGCACATGTTAAGCGTCAATGATTTACTCGTGGGACTTTCCACTGTGAAATATTTCCAAATTCCTGATGTTGTAGCTAGGTCTTGCTATAGCGCTACATTACCAGAAACCACTTCTTCACATTCTAGTACAACACAGCAGAAGAAATAATAACCTGGAAAAGAAAATTGCAGTAATACCAATATTCTTTAAAGACGTGGTATTGGATCTGTAAATAGATACATACTCGCTGGTGCCCAACCCAGCGTTTTTGGCAGTAACTGAGGCCGATGCTGGAATTGGTATCAGAACATCTCTACTGCTCACCATATGAGAGAAGTCCAGTTACTAATCATTTCTGTGATTGCTACTTTCAATATGTAGCATTGAAAGTTTATTTTTAAATGTTATGTAACCTCCATCCTAACTTTTTTCGTGTTGTGCTTTTTTGTGCCCCCTCAACTCACCTCTGACAATGGCTGTGACCTGATCTCTGCTGGTCCCAATGCGGTTCCTGACCTCGCAGACAAAAGTGGTGTTGACAGCCTCGTCCACCTTGAGCACCTTCAGCTCGTTGCCAGTGATCTGCACTGTGTCTGGCAGCTCTCCTGACATTCTGCAGCCACAGGAGTATATGTGCCATGAGGAAGAAGAAAAAGGAGAAAATAAACTGAGAATTGGGTTGTGGTCAGTTCGGCTTCCAGCAGAATGAGAGCATTTAGACGGACTGGACGTTTACAGAAATGTGATGTAGTGTGCTCTGTCATCAAATTCAGTTTCCTGTGCCCTAAAAGCCAATCCATTATCACTCAGTGGAGGAAAACACGATGGGGACAGGAGGAAAATCAAAACTGCTGGACCCAGGCCAAACTCGCTTCTAGAAAAAACTGGAACTTGTGTGTGTGGAAAGCATTTTGTGATTTGTAACTCTGGTGCTACTGTGTTGTTTTAATTCCTTTTTATCTTACTTATATTGCAACTATGTTTTTTTTTTTTTTTTTTTTTTTTTTTAAATGGGATAGTTTGAAAAGCATAGAGCTTATGATGTCTGATCGACTGAGCGAGCCACATGGCTTTCATAGTACTGCCATACAAGACAGTAGCTGGTACGACGCCAATGTACAACTGAAGATTATTATTTTCAATCAATCTGACAGAGCTTAGATATGAAGGTTACACAACTATTCCTGTTTGAAGGAATTTAAAAAAAATTCTCTACCTTCATGTTATGATGTGGCGCTCAAAATTGAATACCTTTCATTTTCATTCATTCGTTTGACGCACTTTGTAACCTTATTTAGATGAGTTATTATTATTATGATATTATTTTTCCGTTTATATTAATAGCTGATGATACTGAAAAGGGGGAGAGAGAGACTTGTATTGTATTGCTCATTATGCGAGGGTTAAATCTAAAGTCACACAGTCCATTATGAGAAATTATACGGTTATCTCCATAATCAGAGCACAGGGTAGAAGTGGCAATAATAAAAGCGCTGATTACAACTCTGTGAGCACTTTGGACCTGAGAATGAAAGGAGGGGAAGAATGGGAGAAAAAGAAAAGAGGAAGAGAAAGCCAGAGAATGTGGTAAAACGAGACAGAGCTAGAGGAGACAATATAGATTCCAGGAAGTGCTGATACTCACGTCTTCCACAGGACAGAGATCGGAACGGGGTTTCCAGTAGCTTGGCAGGTTAGCACCACATTTGTACGACCCAAGTACCAATTATTGTCATAACCCACGATCTTCACCTGAGGGGCGTCTGAGGGATGGAGAGATGAATGGCAGGAGGGAGGGAAAAAATAGCAAAAAGTTCAATTAGTCACTCCATGGTTTGAAATAATGTTGGACTGCACACAGCGAAGGAATTAATGAGCGCTGGATTGTGTGTGTGGTGTCTTACATTGAACTGCGAGCTTCAACAGGAAGCTCTCTGCTTTAACCTGTGTCCTGTGCGCCACCACACAACTGATGTCCTTCCCGTTGTCCTTTGCTGTGGGAACCATGAGGTACTCGCTGGTCACCGTCACCGTGTTGTCGGCGCCCGGCTTTGACACTATCGTCCCGTTGCCATTGGCCGTGGTCACCCAAGAGATCTGGGCAGGGGGACGACCATCTACGGACTCGCAGCGCGCCACCACCACCGGCTTAGTGCCCGCTTCCACTGTTACGATGGAGGCCGAATTCTGAGGCTTAGCTGATGGACGGATTGATGCGAGGTCGGAGGGTGGATGGAGTGCCAGAAGGGGACACAGAGTGGCAGAGAGAAGATTAAGGGATGTAGAGATAGATCAAATGGAAATAAGACAGCTGAGGGAAAAGATAATGTGCACCATTATTGATAAACAATTTGAGTCACCAGTCTAGCAAAAGCAAATCCAAAACCTCAATCTCCAAACATCCTGTCATCCAGCTCCCCCCCACCCCTATCTTTTCTCTCTCCCCAGCCTAAACTGACAAACAATTATGAGCACCACAGCAAATACACCCAAACCCTAAATCTTCTTTCACTTTTACCTCCATTTCTTTAATCTACTCCCTCTCAATCCCCATTGATAAACTAGAACTGACTGGTCCAGTGTATCTCCATACACAAATTCGACATCGCTACACGATTCCTGTCAGGCCTCCATCCCCTCCGCTCCATCTCACTCCTCGTACCTCCTCCACTGCCCTGTGCGATACTCGTGTGGGTTCAGAGGAGAGCAGGAAGGACAGAAGCTGACAGCAGGCATGACAAGCAGCTAGATCAATACAGAGCCTGGGGGGAGGCAGGGAGGCATGATGCGTTGGAGGGAGAAGAGAGCGAAGCAGAGGCACTGGTGCCGGGCCAAGGTTAGACCAATGGTTCCATTGCATTAACAAGAACACAATTGATCTGACAATACCACTTAAAACAGCAATTAAGGCGAGCTGGACACGCTTTTAACCTGCAAACTACCTTTGGGGGAGGGAGAGGGTTTGATAGAGAGAGAGGGGTAGGCATATGGTACTTTGCATTTATACATACAGCATGAAGATTAAGATGAAGAGTAAGTGACCTACCCAGCATGACCAGATAGGTGATGCCCTGCTCGTTGCCAATTGGGTAGGTGGCATATTCACAGATGTACCTCCCCTCATCCGTCATCCTCACATCGCTGATCTGGATGGAAGGGCTGTCCAGCTTCGGTTGGGGCGACGAGAAGCTGACCCTGCCCTTCATAGGTGAATCGGGGTAGCTGGGATCAAATTTGGGGTGAAACACGGCGATGTTGATCCTATCGCCCTCCTTTGGCTCGTAGATCCACGTCACCTGTGGAGCAGGAGCAGGGTCAGACTTATGGGGAATGTGTACATTGATAGAGAAAAACAACGGTCCTTTGTTTATCAAGGGATTGATAAATGGATAAATGGAAAGAGTTTTGAGACATGCATTTTGCAGTGAACTCCACAGGGCAGTGTAAACAGCATTACAATCAAATAAGCGGAGCAGGTATGAATATGGATGTGAGTGTTTCAGAGGGAGAGATGCTCTCTAACTCTCTCTCTCTCTCTCTCCCTCAGCTGCCCTGCGTGGATTCGAGTAGAGTTGTGCACTTCCCACTTCATTGAGATGCGACTAAGAAGTGTTTCCATTACCATATTTAATCCCCTGAAGCAAAATGAAGCTTATATTGTTTGTTTGGAGAAATAAAACATTAAGCCTAAATGTGATAAAAACCTATTACTAGCCTTAGGATTATTTCTGCGGGCTATGATTTGTTAGATTAAGGTTTAATGTGCAAAATAAACAAAGCACATGGATGTGTATTATCATTTTATTTCTATTTTGATTGGGGTTTCACACACCTGCAGAATTAGAGCAATGCATAATGGACAAATACTTTACAGGAAAAGGTTTGTTTTGTCAGATATTAAATTGTGTGCTTTACGGCTGATGTCTTTTCACTTCAGTTGTGAAAGCAAATTGGAATCCAGAGCAATTTCAGCAAATTATTTACTGTCAAATCAGCAGAGAAACTGACATTTTTATTGGAATTTCATTCCACAAGCACAGTTTAGATTTGGAATCAGTGCACTGGTATAAAGAAGCAATAAAATCCGAGGTGAAAAACTGCATCGTGGTTGTGTAAATCTCACCATTGTGAGCTGAATCCCTGTTTCATCAGTGAAGGCACAGCGTAGGTTCACCGTCTGGCCAGGATACGACAACACCTCCGCCTCCACCTTCACTCGCTGACCTGCCGCTCCTAGAGAGAAAGAAAGACAGAGTCATTAATGTCTCTGGTTTCTTTCATTTACAAACTGAGAGAAGAGAGAAGAGAAAGCAGAGCTGAGAAATTGCACTGGTACAAAGCGCGCTGATGATAAATGAGGACAGTGTGGAAGTGTCTGGTACAACAGAGGACAGCATTAGTGAACCCAGGCAAGTAGGCCAGGAGTCTGGTATCTCTCCATGACTGTGCGTGTGTGTGGATGGAGAGGCTGATAGAAAAAAAGAAAGGGATTTGTGCTGGGTAAAAAAAGACAGAGGGAAGCCAGTTCTTTTTTGCACACAGGTCATAAATCATCAGGATTGGTTATGCTTTTCTATAGCCTGCCATTTGCTGTGCCAACACATTCCTGTGTAACCGCTAAGAGTCAAAATAAATATGCTTCTCATGGTGTGTTGTGTCAGTGGGTGTGTGTGAGAAACATAAAGAGCAAGGGAGATTTAGAACGACAATCTGTGTGTGTGTGTGTGTGTGTGTGTGTGTGTGTGTGTGTGTGTAGGTGTGTGTAATCCAGTCTGTGTGAAAATGTAATTACTTGTATGAGTAAGCGTGCATTAGTGTATGGCAGCAAGATGGCCACGGTTTTAAGTAAGAGTGGATTACCTGTATAACTTCAAATGTCTGCAGCGGGGACTACGTGTGTGTGTGTGTGTGTGTGTGTGTGTGTGTGTGTGTGTGTGTGTGTGTGTGTGTGTGTGTGTGTGTGTGTACAATATGTTTACAAGCAGGCTACACACCTACACCAGTACCAATGAAACTATTTCCCCTAAAGACAAACAATTACTGGAGGAACTAGTTCCACCAGTTTGTGCTGAGCCAAAGCTGTTTGTGTTGAAACTAATATGATCCGCAGGGCTGATGGAACACACACAGACACACACGCACACCCACACGAAACCCATAGGCTAGGAGATAAGGGGAAAGGGCAGCGCTGTCTTTTGACGAGCAATAAACACCAAACCTTCTGTTCTCTTGGGAGTTTTGAGATATCAATACGGAGGAAGAGGAGGAATGAGCGAAAGACACGAGTGGGCAAGTGGAGGAAAAACAAGCCTTTCCTAGAATAACACTAGTTCTCCCAGGACCAGCCCAATTTACAACCACAAAACAACCCCCTTGTAGCCGCAGAGGAACCTCTGGATAACCACTGAGCTGCCTGTGGGAGCAGCAGAGAGCCATGTGGGGCTGGAAACAGGAACAGCTCACTCACTTTCTCTCTTGGACACTCATAAAATGAGCATATCTGTGCAAAGAATCACGACCTCTCGCATATTCATTAACTCATGACGACTTTATTGTCAAGCTCCTGGATTTCGGGGTTATGCTTTCGTTTCGTTTGTCTGTCTGTTAGTTATCAGGATAACACAAAAACTGCTGGACCAATCACCATGAAACTTGGTAGGAGGATGTGGTGTGGGTCAGGGAAGATCCCATTCAATTTTGGTGTGGATATGGATCAGGGGGCGGATCCAGGATTTTTTTGCACTTTAACATTGCAAGATATTGTAGGATGTTTTGCAACATATTCGTTAATTCCTCAGAAAATAATCAGGACTGATATTTATGAGTGTGTTAATGCTGCAGATCCAAATAAAAATCTGGATGTAGTTAATTTAAGGGGACTGTGATGGAGCTTCAGCATCTGAAGAAATTACCTTTGGGAATGGGAGCTGAATTTAAGTAGGGGGAGAAATAGCGGAGATAAAGGATTACTAAAACCCTTGATTACTTCTCTTGAATCAGGTTTATGGAAAGAGTCAGCCTGACATGTCAAGTTACAAAGCAGCACTGAATTTACTCTGCTCCATTTCACTTGTGTGCATATGTGTGCAAATTCACACACATGTACAGCTGTTGTGTCCGCACACGATATGGGGTCAGAGACGAGCCAGGCCCGGTTGGCTGTCATTCTGAGGCAATAAGAGCAGAGCAACACAGGTCAAATCCTGCCAGAGCTCAGATGAGAGACAGGCTGGCCCTATGAGACTCCATATAGCCCCAGGGAAATGAATATTACACACAAGACACACAAAGACATGCATGCCCCCATCCTCTATCACTGTCCCCAGACCCAGAGACTCTGTTATTAGAATGGCGGAAAAGTCAGCATGTGCGTGCACATACACTGACACAACAGCATTGTTGCATTTGAAATAGCAATTGTCAGTATAAATATTGAGAGAACATTGTTCACATTAAATGGAAGAGAGAAAGACGGAGTTGGAGAGAGACGGGAACTGAGGGAATTAGAGATGGAAGACAGTTCAAGGGTAAAAGTGAGAAGAAAGGAGGCGCGGCGGAGAGAGGGAAGGAGAAAGACAGAGGGAGAGAAAGAGAGGGTTGGAGGGGAGGAGAGTGAGAACAGAAGCCTCGTGTCGCCGCTGCTCTACTTTACAGTAGTGCTGCTGCCTGCAGGTGACACACACAGGAAACGGTACCGAACCAAAGACACAACGAAACAACAAATGCATGCACACATAACTGCCCTCTTTAATATCCTCAAGTAGTCAAATGTCACCATCCTCAGTCATGTCACCTATCATCATGTCTTTAAAACCCACAAGATGTGCACGCACATGCACGTACACACACACACTACGCTGATAGCACTGCGACAGCCCTCTCTGATCCCCTGCCTGGTCACACTGACATTTCCATATTTCCCACCATTCGTCTGTGAAGAGGAAAAATGAATGAGGAAGGAAGGAATGAAGGAGAGGAAGTGTGCTGGGGAGGAAGGAAGGATGAAAGGAGGAGAGAGACAGCAGACAGCATGGGAATGCCAAAGTGATGGAGGATGAGTGTGGAGGAGTGGGGGTGGGGGGGTTGAAGTGCAAGGAAAAGTGGGGATGAAAGAGTGTGAAGAGAAAACGCAGTGCCAGGAATAGAGAATGAAAGAGGGAGTGAAAAAGAGAAAGTGGTGAGAGAAAAGGAGAGGAGAGGAGGAGGAGGATCTCGGTGAGCGAGACGGTGGGAGCTATAAACAATGTTAACAGAAGACAGCTGAGGGACAAAAGAGAGGAGAAAAGGGGAAATTAAAAGTGAGAGAGGAAGTAGGTGGGGAAAAAAAGAAGCGATGGGAGAAACTAAAAATGGAGGTGTGTGAGGGGGGGAGGGTGGCACAGGTAGAGAGAAACAGAGCGAGGAGAGGTGGATGAGGGGAAGAGCGGAAGGTGCCAAGCAGCGAGAGGCAGGGTAGTCTCCACACCTGACCTTGTGAGAAACACCATGGCTGTGAATAGAGGGAGAGACAAAAACGCACAGTGAAACTGCGTGAATGAGGCAGGGGGGGGGGGGGCAAGTAAAAAAAAAAAAACACTCAGAATCCTAATTTTCCTCTTCAGCCCATTTGAGCCAGCCGTGGCTTATAAAACGAACATACGCTTATCAGCCTGTCTGCCTGCCTCGCTGCCTGCCTGGCTGACTCTGACGCCTAATGGCGTTCATGTCCTCTGCCTGATCCCAACTATAGTGCGAGAAAAGTGCGTCAGGGGGACACGGAGTGCAGGCCATCACCTAAAATATCTAATGGCCTTCAGAGCTCACTGACTCTGCCATTTCATCAGGCTAGAGGCGATGCACTGTCAGGTGGGCTAGAATGAAGCCTCCCGATTCCCCATGTTCCTGGAGATTGCTTCCCTGCAGTCCATTGTGTATGTGTGTGTGTGTGTGTGTGTGTGTGTGTTTGATGAGATAGGGAGAAAATATGTGGCTGTCTCAATAAGCATTCTGCACTTTCATTATTCTTCCAAGTCTGTGCAAATTTCACCATTTCCATTACCGTCTTGTTGTTGTTATTGTTGTGCCCACCCTCTCCACTCCTGAAGAATAATAGCTTTGATACAGGCAGCACGGCAAGAGGGATGGAGCATCATGCCTCCGTCCTGATGGAATCTGTCTCTGCCTTCCTTAAACATCATCTTTTTTTCCTTGTGGGGGAATTACAATGAGTCCCACTCCACATTTTAAACTTGATGATTTGACGTGCTGGCGTTTTGGACACGAGAGTAACACTTTTAAAGTACTGAAATTAGTTTTTCTGAAACAAATTTAAATTCCATTTGTAAAGGGATGATCCCTCCTAAATGTACAGTTGTTCATATGGACAGATCCTCATGTTGCAGTGCCTTGGACTGAAATACACCATGAATGTCTGTGTTGGGCATCACAAGTGTGTAAATGTATCGATCCAACACCTTGTCTTTAAAGTGTTTTAGTTTCACCAAGATTAAACTACAATCTTCTGCACTGCCTACAGACTGAAGTGATTTCTGGTTGTGGAGCTACAGCTAAGATATCAGCAGTTCGGCAAAATTTCAGTTTTGAGGGGTGTCACCAGTGTGGCCAATTACAACACTACGACACCAATCATCACTTCAATACAACGTTAAAATACGTTACAAGTTTTTTAAATGCACTAGTATTGGATCTGTAATCTGTTTCGGTCAAGGCAAAGTCCTGGTATCAGAATCAGATGATGATCCATCAGATTGTCAATGATTATCATTATAACAGCATGTTTGTGCACTGGCCTTGAATGCAAGTGGTTTCTGAATGAATCATGCAATTTTTTTTCTGGGAGACAATTCAATTCCACAACTATTACTGGAGTCGTAGTTTTGTGTGCGGTATTGAGGCAGTGTACATGTTCTGTACTAAATTGAGTTCAAATGAAACAATAAGTGAGATTGTGCTGACTTTCAGATTTATAGGGTGTCTGAGGGCATTTACTTCGATGCTGCTCACCTCAGGTGTGTGACTCATCTTTTTTTACAAAGCTGCAATTTTTCAACAGTGAAGTAATAACAATGATGGAGCAACAATTTCTCTACTGTTACTATAATATGGTTATTAACACTCTACAATTGAAGCTGAAAGTAAGAATTTCACCATCATAATAGTTTTAAATCCATTGTCCATTGTCCACAGAGCCCATGTAACAAAAAAATGTGAGCGTGCAAACTTTTATAGCTAACCTGACAATCCCTCCTGGAGAGCAACAGCTTTTTCCTTCACACTAAATCTTTAACACTGTTCCCTTTATCACTGCAGATACTGTAATATTGCAGTTTTTTTGAGACTGATACAACTGTAATTTTCACAGGCCTGTGCACAGTGAGTCCATCCCTGAGGGTCAGATCGTCTCGTACTGCACCATTCAGAGGCGCAACGACCTGAACTGTGCTGTGATGACGATTGGGTGCTCCATCACTGCCACCATTCACAGCGTGTGGGAAACATGCGAGTTTGCAGCATTTTAGTTGCTGCAAATGAACCTAACTGTTGAAAGTTTTCAGGTGATGTGCCAAACTCATAGAAGTTTACTTTGTCATCTGAAAAATTTGGAAGTTGTTCCAGATGCTTGACTTTCCCTAAATCTTATGAGCGTAGCTGTAACTTGTAAGCCTCTCACGTAGTCACGTAACTTTCCCAGACCTGACACACACAAAACTTTTACTAAGATTAAATACACTTGTCTGAGAATAACTAATAATGCTTAATATTGATTCATGGTGGAAGAAGTTGTTTAAAATGTCATATTTCATGGGCTATTAGGGTTTTAATGCATATAAAATAATAATTAAAAATAAAAACAAAACTGCCTCATTTGAATACTGATTTGGACGTTGATTACCTGGATAATGGTCAAAGCTTAGAAGCTTTCAGGTCAACCTTTACTTTCATTTTCACATTTTCGTATCTGAATGATAACAGTGACACTGCTGCGGCTGCATGTCATGTCCAACTGCTGCTGCTCTGTACTAAGAGCTGTTATCAGCCAGAGTCTGGAACAGCACCAACCTGAACCTGCTGCTGCTGTTGTTACCCGACACTGCTTCAGCACTGGTTCCTCTGACCTTCACACAGATGCACGCGCACACACACACACACTCACAATGAACGTGCATACACTGCGTATGCATACACACATTCAGATGTGGATAGTTTGGTATGCAGGGAGCGGAGTGGGAATGCAGCTTAGCTTTGACAGGCGAGGCAGCTTGACAAGCCAAGAATAAAACTAGGAAATGAAGACTTGAGATGTGTTGTCTTCACGCTGACCTTTCCACTGGACTCTCTATATGGGCTAATCGATAGCACATGCTAGATTTAGAAATAGCCACTGTGCATTATGGACTTCTCCAATGACATTCTATTATAATACATTCATGCTGCGATCTTCACTCGCTGGAGCAACTGAGTCAAAAGCACCTAGCCAGGTCTGCACACTTGAAAGACTTCAAAGCTTCTGCATGAGATCTACATCTAAGAATCCACAGAGATGATTAATTTACGGGGAAACGCTAACAAAGAAAACCAGTGGTTGGTGTTACAGAGAGGTTGCGTGCAGGAGATGGCAGGTAAAAAAAAAAGCACCTTCTGTGATGCAATAGGAGCGGAGGAGAAAAAAGGTGGTAGAAGAAGGGGGTGCTACATTTCACTTTGTTCACAGCGACATGATGAAATATATGATAACCGACTCCGAAGACAAGTGTGGAAAGAGAAGGGGGATAGACACACAGGCAGGAGGCAGAAACGCATGAAATGTAACAGACGGGGAGCGGAGGAGAAAAAGGAGCTTGGAAGGAGGGACACAGGGAGACATGAACAGGCTTCAAAGTGGTGAGGAGAAACGAACAGCTGGAGGATAAATCTGCACAGGGAGGTGTGTGTGTTTTGTAAATGTGTGTGTGCGTGTATACACATGCATCTGTATACTGATGCATATTCTTATTTCATTGCCTGTTTATAACAAACATGCCTAGGACTCCAGCAAATATATTTTGCAAAAATAAGCATTTGCCAATTCAATTAAGCTCCTCTCCTTAATGAAAAAAGATCCAGCAGGGATGTTTTTGAAAACCTTTAGTATACAAACACATCATACTTTCCAAGATGTGCCACGGCCTCCTGCATCCAGACCTGGGTCATGACCTCAGCGCTGCCATGAGAATAAGTCCATACACTATGCATGAGTTCCAGAGTAGCAGGATACTGGCAAAGTAGAAAAATTCACAATGGGCTCTCTGAGTCATTTAACTGCAGGAGCACTGACTTGAAATTATCTTCACAAAAGCTATGCATACATCTCTCCATGGACCTCTATCACTCACTCTCCATCTTCCATTCTCACTTATGTACATACCGCAAACAGGATATGTCAACTCTTACAAGCTCAGTGGTCAGACAGGTCTGAAAAAATCATGTTTGTCTGAATCGAATTGGAAAAATGGAAGTGATCCCTCCGACACGCACTCTGGTTACTTTTGTTTTACTGCAGCGGATTGCACCTCGCAACAGGATGAAACTTACAACCAGACAACACACACAACACACTTAATCATTTAGCATCTGCCAGGCTGAGGGAAAACCATGCATGGGAGATAAAACTGACTTGCAAAGTAGTGAAAATTGTGTGTTTGTGGTCATGATAAGACAAAACACTTCCTCATGTGTACAGCTGCTAGGTAAAGCATAACCACATTTAGACAGGCCGTCATAGAAACACACAAGCTCGCGCACACTGGGTAGAGAGGTGCTCTTCTCCACCGGGTGAATAATTCATTCCCGGGTAAGAACGAAAGAAGTGTGCTCTCCTCCTCCTACTCCTCTCGTCACTTCATTATTGATAGACACCAATATCTACACTGTACCTGACCCAGGAGAGGGGGAAGAAAGAGGGGAATGCGTGAGATGGTGAAAGAAAACACGGCAATAAAGAATGACATGAAATGAGACATGAGGAAATACAGCAACTGTGTGGAGTAGTAAGTGTGTAAAGCATAAAACACAGCAAGGAAATGACAGAGGCCATAAGGCACAAGTGCAATTTTATGGTACTGCATGTTTTAATCTGGTGCCGGGCCTGTTAGGGTCAGTAACATGTCGCTTGTAAGAGGCAGTTTACTGTGGCCGGAGAGGACACAGCTCTCCTGAGCCAAAACAAATAACTGCTGCTTCTATACCGCCTTGCTCCTGCTATCGCTCCAACCCACTGAATAAGTGACTGAATAACTTACTGGTTGGATGGCTGACAGACACCCAGCTCCCCTGCGGCTCCCGGCTCGGGCACTGCACATCATCCTACCTCCACTGCTCTTCGCCTTCTCTCGGCATCGCTCACTTTCTCTTTATTTCCCCCCTCTGTGACATAGCCCTGTCCCGTCTTTTCATTTTGGAATAAATCCCTTTCATCCCCCGAGCTCATTCTGCTATTCCTTGACTTTTTTTCCTGCTAGTTCTTTTTTTGTCTGACTTCTTCATTCCAGCCCTGTGTGCCATCACTCCTCATGGTAATTGTACTGGGCATGTTATTTTAGCCCTGCATGAAATATTAGATTCTCCCATGTGGTGACCATGGTGACGGAAGTACAGTCTGGGCACAAGCTTAAAATGTAAATCTGAGGGTGGATGAAAACATTTTTTAGACAGGTTAGGGGTCAGTGTCTATGAACTATCTTGATGTGAAGCGTTCCCCATTATGCATGTTGAGGACTTGTACCTCTTTAACAGGTCTAGCTGCAAGCACGGCCAAAGAAATCCTTCAAACAATGATTGTTTCTGTGTGTGTGTGTGTGTGTGTGTGTGTGTGTGTGTGTGTGTGTGTGTGTGTGTGTGTCCACAGTCTGGCAGCATCTCATCTCAGAAATGGCCATGATTTAAAGGATGAAGCCAAATCAGTGTGTACAGCTGGAGAAAAGCACCAGGTACCATCTGTAATTGTCCAGGAGAGTCCTCCTGTGTGTCCGTCCATGTCTTCATCCATCATTTGGTGTGTATACATTTGTCTCTCAGTGTGTCAGTTGTCAACATAATGTGATTATGCGTTCTATTTTCGCCTCCCCAGCAACACTTGGATGTGAGAGTCTACCGAGGTGTCAGAGGGGATATTTCAGGCTGGGTGTGATCCTTCCCCCGAATTAAAAACCGAGCCGCCTGGTAAAGTGAGAGGAATTCCATGACAACCCCAACCCAAACACAGCTGCATTTCCAGCACAGCTTTACTTGCCAACGTTCACCTTTACGTCACCTTGGGGAGGGCTCCGCTTCCCCGAGCTGCTCGTCCTGCTGTGTCACTCAACTCATTGCTGATGAGCCCATTGGTTAACAACGCTGTCGCCACGCCGCTCATTCATAGTTGAGGGGGTGACAGACCAATCCAATTTAAAGCCCACATTAAGGGATTAAAATGTAGTGCTCTGATATGAGGGCGACGGTTATTAGCACAGTGAGTCTGTCAGGAGGATCACACAGCATGGTACCAAATCAATGCCAGACATATGGAATACAGAAGGTCAGGCAAACAAACAAGGAGTGCACCAGTATTATAATAAACTGATGACTGTGTCCGTCACAACACATAGAAACAACCAGCTGGATAGAATTACTGATGGGAAGGAGGAGAGCTCTGCAGGGAAAGATTAGAGAGGGAAGTAGGAGATAGGGTCCAAAACGCAACACCTACAAGCAAAATAAAAAGTTGGGTGTGTCTATTCCTTCAATAGTATTAATAACAAAGCAGGATTATGACTCATGCTACCAAGGCACTGCAGCTCAAATGTCAGAGATATGGATAGTCGATTAGTCTACATGCATCTTGAAAATACAATTAGGACATGCAACAGATTCAGCATTTTTGCATAAAGACAAATGAGCATTGTGATGAGGGGGAAGATGGCAACAAATAGCAAACACCAGGCAAGTAGGCTGGAAAAAAATTATAGGGGTGGAGGACAATAGATAACTGAAGCAATTAAAACAGCTGGTAACAATGCTTTATGTATTAGAACAGCTGCAATGTTTGCGTTGGAGTTTGCTTCCCGCGCATCTGCGGGGAGCTGAGAGGGCAGAGGTGAACAATGCATTGTCTTCCAGTCTCAATAGGAGGCAGGTAAGATGAAACTCTGCACTTCCAACACATGCCTTCGATCATGTGGCCGAGGAGGAAAGGTGATACGGAGGAGGGAGGGGATGAAATGGAGCCAGAAAGGAAAACAGAAGTGAGGACTGTAGTTTCTATTCAGTGCAACGGAAAACAGTAACGAGAATGGCATTTAAGCCTGTTGTCCACTAAAACCCCACAAACACCTGCTAACATCTGGCTTTCTGCTGGAAAGGCATTATTAGCTGCTTATACCCAGTAATTTTGGTGTAAAAGAAGTATCAGAGAGCACCTCGACCAACATGCTCCTTATGAAACAACATTTAAATTCACTAGATCCCAGTTTTAATAGGATCTGCACCAAACTGCATAAATATCAGTCCCCTAAACATTCCTTATTGTTTTCATCAAGACCCATGAATTATTCTGCGATAATCAAGGAAAATGTTGAAAACTATAAAAGAAAGGAAAAAAAAATTGATCTGAAACTTTACCAAAATATCTTCCCTGATGCAAACCACATCCTCCTATCAAGTTTCATGGAAATCTGTCCTGCAGTTTGTGTGTAATGTTTCGCTATCAAAAATACAAAGCAACAAACAGATGAGTCTCTTAACCTCTTTGGCGGAGGTAATAAACAACAGGTCCGTATGAGAAATTACTGCTCAGGGATGTTTTCTGCTGCCCCTCTGCTCCATTTCGTCCCTTTGTACAGAATGTTAAGATCTACTTTCATTATTCTGTGAAGGACAGTCACTATGACAACTTGCCTTGGGAACATGGTGTATTGTTTGGATCCTGATTGATAGATGGCTGAATGAACAACTAATAAGACGGTCGGACGCACTGCTCAAGGAGGCAGACCAACAGGACGAGAGTCACATAACCTGATGGTTCCTCCTCAAGTCAATCTGTTAAGTAAAATGAAAGTAAATACAAAATGTGAGCGGCTGCCTTTCGTCGCCAAAGTCGAAGTAAAGCAATAAACAAAGACGTCTCTGAGGACGACTGGAGATATACAGCACAACGCAAAACTTTAATTATCTCTAAAAAGACAACTGTGCCAACTGTGCATCAACACATAAACTAAACTACATAATAAAAAAATCGGAAAGACATTATGAACAATAAAATAAATAAAACAAAAACCATATAGCCAGAGGAGATGAAAGACGAAGGGAATTTTTTTTTTTTTTTTTTTTTAAAGCAGGTAACACCCCATGACAGCAGCAAAAGAAATGCTCCTGCCTTAAGAGACACCATGTAAACCATCTTTCTCACAATTTGCTGGTGACACAGGAATCGGAGTCCCTGTGTTTCATTCCAATTAACAACATTCTCCAGCATCCCCACAGAGCTGTGGCTATAAGAGGCTATATTCCAATAAACTTATTCCAATAAAAAGGTGTGAACACTGCAGTACAGGCTTTTTCTGTCCTTCAGCGATAAGCCATGAAACCTACAGATAAAACCAGAAGGTCTAAAAATATCCATAAAAGATTGTTTAATGTGACACTTATGAAAATGCTCTTTGTTGTCAACAAGTGTTTCAGATAATATGGTTCATTGTCTGAAACACTTGACTAATATGTCAATATATTTAATTCTCTCACCCTGTATAATGTTGTATTGTAATAATCATTGACAATTATTTGTCTATATATAAACACATTATAAACCAAAATATATATGTTATTGTGAAAACAAAATTTTTAAAAGTTCCTTTGGCTTGAGGCTGTTTTCACTATTGAAATAAATAATCAACAGGTTAATCAATAATGAAAATGGCTGGGTGTGACTGTACGGACTTCAACAATGCTCCAATAAGCGGAAACAAAGAACAATCACGGTTTTGTTCTGTGTCCTGAAGGCGAGACAACAATGCAGTATTGATTAAAAAGAAATTACATCTCAGCATCCTCACATGTCAACCAGTCCAATACCATTCAAAAGGAATCCTCTGCTGTCTGTCAGTCAGGAAAAATAAACAGAATACATCTACAAAACAACGAGGTAACTAAATGAGAATATCTAAAATAAAAAACAATCCATGGGCGAATT
Organism: Paralichthys olivaceus; assembly: GCF_024713975.1. Taxonomy (NCBI): domain Eukaryota; kingdom Metazoa; phylum Chordata; class Actinopteri; order Pleuronectiformes; family Paralichthyidae; genus Paralichthys; species Paralichthys olivaceus. Next base: position 8,012,553 of record NC_091105.1, read on the forward strand.
GTTAGGGTGCGTCGACTCCCGGACGTACGGACCATTCAATTTTCAACAAGCATTGAAGTTTTTGAAATTTGCAGAGGGGCAATATAAATAATAACAGAGTCAGTTGCTCAGGATGGTTTACTGTTTATCCTGCCAGCCAGAGAATATGAATGAATCCATATGAGAATAGATTAGAACTATATCCAGAGGACTCACAGTAACTGAATGACATTTCTAACACTTTACAGACACAAAACTGGAAAAAAATAAACAATATACAAATATCAGGACACCAGGACTAAAAGCCATACATGTAGATGATGATGAACGCAAACCCTGAAAAATAACCAAGCATCAGCTTCTCTAGATGTTCATATTGTTGATAAACTGTTTGCCGTTCTAAACAACTTTTATCCGCCTGAACAGCGAATTGCTGTGGATCGAGTTTCTCATCAATTGCGGTCTGAATCCTGGTTTTAGCCTGTAATGGCTCAGCAGCCATAATGCTGCTCTCTCAGACTCTCAGAAGATTGAAGCCACTTCCCAGAGATCGTAAGGAGGGGCACTATAACACACACACAGACACACACACAAGATGCTGGAGCCATCCCCTGTCAGGTCGTCATTACAATGGGTTGGAGCTGTCTTTGTTTACCATCTACCCCCTTAAGACAGAGTGACAGATAGAGAATTGGGAAGGGAGGGATAGATAGATGGGGTATGAAGAGACAAGAGATAGCCCTGCCATGCTCCACTGACCAGCTTCAAGGACAGACGGGCCCTTCAATATCTGCCTCTGTGTAATTAGACAGTGCTCTGTCACGCACCAAAGAATTGCTCCTATTTGTGTCATATTAAACGCAGCATGAATATCCCCTACTGTGCTTTGCTATTGAGACCTAATGCAAAAAGGGGAGCAAAGGGGGATTTGTACAAATTTAATTACATTCATAATTCGCCCATCTTTAGCTGTAATCACTCGGGGTTAAGTTAAGTAAATCCACTCCTCAACTAGCCTCCCACGTCCAGTGTTGCTTTAGTGAGCAGTGCAACATCTGGTTATTCAAGGGAATTTCAATGACAGACTGAGCCTCTCTAAGTGAAAGTAAACATAGTTCTTGGTATGCAGTAGTGAAATATTAACAGCTGTACTCGTTCTACTGAAGTGCCGGATGCTTTGGTTTCAAGCGCCACAGCTCACGTGTGTTTATGTGGCTGTCTGCTTGTGTATGATACTGTGTCTCTGAGGCCACCTGCAGTGTCTCCAAAAGGCAGGGAAGAATCTGCCGCTGCGTACATCTTTGTGTGTCTGTTTTTCCTGAGACGCGTGTGTGTCTGTCTGTGTGTGTGTGTGTTTGGTGAAACTTGCAGCAAAATTGCGGCACAGCCAGGCAGCCTTTGCGACAAAGAGGGAGAGGAGTGAAGGAGATCAAACACAAGCCAGCTAATCACAGACGCCGGCTAATTAGCGCAGTCCTCAAAGGGGAACCAGGAATGAGTGATGAATCCCTCTTATGAATTTCCCAATGACGCTGTGCCGTATGCCACCATGAATACTCGCTGGTCACAGAGAGGGTAAAGTGCAAAGAGAGGCACCACTGATCTGGCCTTGTTGTAATCTTATCATCTGAGAGCTCTGGGGCAAAGTAGCGCTCGATATCCCTTATCAGTGTTTCACTCATGCACGCAGGATGCACAAAAACACGCTGTCACAACCAAACACACACTCACCACAAAGTTTTATCTCAGCATCCTTAAATTAGACTGCGCATAACGTTTCCCATTAAGGGATTTCTGGTGTGATTAAATCCCAGGCGCGGTGATATTCCAGCCTTCAGAACGGAGCACAGGTTGACGTTCCCTGTGCGCAGGCCCTGACTGCTGATTAGCAGGCGGATCTGCCACGCTGATCCCAGATTTCCACAAGATCAGAGGCCGAGCTGTGAGCTCAGCGGCTGCAACCAATTACAGATGTGACACACACGCGCTTATGCACACGCTCACTCTTGAGCACTGCCACACAGACACAACCACACGCCTGTCCAGAACCAAATTTCTCCAGGCCGAAGTCATCAAAGTGACGTGAACTCGCCCACCACTACTCCGACTCCTCACCCTCTTCTCCTCTAATCAGAGACGAGAGGGCACCTGTCAGAGGATGCTCCGTTTACCGGCTGACTCTCGCAAAGATGGAGGCAGAGCCACAGCGAGAGAGGGAATGAACGCAGAGAGCGAGCCAATAATGATTGTACCGAGAAGAAGCGTGGGCCACTGATGGGATTTAGCCCAAATAAAACCCACTTAATCATTCTTCAAGTGTCCAAGTCACATTTCGTCTTTATACATATCAGTCAAGCTCTGGGCCTGCATGGCTTTGAACAACACAGTTGGTCGAGGATACTGCGAGGATAAACAACAACACAAACACACACTTGCATTGACGAACACATAATCATTCCCATTTCTGTCGTTTTGCCAGATTCATAGAGGCACAATACCCTCAGCCTGCCCTCTGAAAAGCTGCCATCAATGGCTAGAATGAGTAACACACGATTACAGTGTGGCACTCATGTTGCAGAAAAACACACAAAAAATGCCATACTTATTGTTATGACAAAAATTAATGTGTTTTGAACGTTAACATCTGCATGAGGGAGGCTGGGAAGTGCGGCGAATCTGTGAGGCTGGTGAGGGAAGACAAGAGATCTGAGAATAAAACTAAACTCGCCAATTCCCGGTGAAGACAACGGCGTGGCAAGAAAACAAAAAGACACATCGATAATGGAGAACACAAGAAACATCGGAGGGGAGGCTGAGAGAGATATGAGAGGGTGGTGGGTGGGGTGAGCCGCAGAGCAACAGCTGCTGAGCATCACATCTGCTCCAAGTGGAGTCATCAGCAAACAGACAGACTGGAACCGACCCACTGAGGCAAGCCCCGGGAGAACGAGGGATGGACAGAGGAAGAGAGGAGGAGTGGGAAGGGGGGGTGAGTTTAGATGAGAAGGATACAATTGAAGAGATGGACGGAGGGAAAAAACAAAGTGCGCTGAAGCAAATGCAGCTACTGCAACCTGTTACTGGAGGTGATGGAGCAGGGGTGGGGCAGTGTTGGTGGAAGGCTTTGCAGTGGACAGGAAATCTTAAATCACTTGTTGTCGATTTTTGTTTTTTCTCTTTCTCTCCCGTTCACCCAACCCTCTTCTCACCCGTTTCCCCGACATCCTTCCTCCATCTCTCTCCCCTTCTTTCTCTTCAGCGAGACTGACAGAACAAGAGAAGCCTGTGAGAGTGAAGATGAAAGGCCTGTGAGGGAGGTGTGTGTGCATGTGTTCAGGGTGTGTGTGAGATGAATGAATGACCTCTCTTATTCCTCATCCCCCACTGGGCCCGTCTTGCTCTAACACAATAGCAAAAAAAAAAATACATCCAACACAACAGGGGCAGCGTGAAGGTCACACCATGGCATACGCGTTTGGCGTGTGTGCGTCACATGTTCGTTTTTACTCGCACCGTGTTCCCACGATAGGAAACAAGACGCATCAAACATCTCTATAACAACCCCCGCCTCCGCGTGAATCTCATCTTATGCCCAGCCCTGTGTCCTGTAGTGTACACCTTCGGCGTGTGGAGAGGTACCCTGAGGAGAGGTGGGGGCCCTGAGAAGTACACATTGTTCATTCATGATAGTGGCCACTGGCAGCGAGGGCAACCCCGTAGCAGAGTAAGCGATGTCATTTGGCAGCAAATGAAGGGGAAAGAGCAAAGCAGTTTATGCTAGCGTCTCTCCGAGGTCTCACAGCAAGCTCTAACATTAGTTAGCCCAGGCGCGGGACAAAGCTCAGCTTGTGTTCTCGTCTCTGCATGGTGGAATAAACATAGCTGCAGCTTCACAGTTTCCTTTAGCTCGCCGTCTCCTTTCCTCTTATCGCCCCCTCCTCCCCTGCTGCCTAAAAGAACAATCTACAGACGCAGCATGCCCCTTCCAAAATATTTACTCACTCAGTATTGGCTCCACAAAGGCCATTCTCTCAGTCCCTCTGATGTCCGACATTCAAACAAACCATGCACCCACATGCACATGCTGACTTGCACCTGCTCTGGACCACTCCTCCCTCTCTCTTGACACTGTGCACGCCCGCACACACATACTGTTTTTTCATTACTGATTTTTCTTTTCCTTTCCTGAACTTTCCATCTGGTTCATGCCTGTCACTCTATTCAAAAGTTGGTGGAGAAAAACAAGTTGAGCAGCAGCAGTAGTCGCCCCACCTTGCCTGCGGCAGGGAGTTTGTATCTGCTGCTCACACCCCTCTGATGCAGGAGCCTTGACACTGTCTTAACACCTTTTCCTGTGCAGCTTGTGCCCTTCGTTCCCCTCATGCCTCTCTGTTCCCCTCCCCTCTCCCCCTATCTCAATCTGTCACCTTACGTTCTCCCCTCGGCCCTCCTTAATCTTTTTCCTCGTTGCATCCCTCCACTCGCCAGTTTTCCAAGCAGCTTTTCTAACTAATCCAACATTTCCCATTTTTAGCAAGCGAATCCAAATATAAGTTCATTAACAATCGAGTCCTGACATCGGTTGCAGCGTTGCAAAGCAGCGTCTTCTCCAGGTTCCTCGTTCATTAGCATATGTTTGAAAAGCTAAGTCTAAATGAAACGATCAGAGATGATGAACAACAAGCAAAGACCCAGAATTAGTCCTATTGTGTGGCTGCATTTCATGCTTGTTTTTAATGTGCTGCACTTATGATTTTTTAACTCGGCGCTGAAAATAGATGCAAATGAATGGAGAGTCAGAAAAAGCTTGGCTACCCAGAGTAATGACACGTCCCAAGGGTGCTGACTGTTTTCGGGTGATTGTTCAAGAACTCCTATGAGGGTGTGCATGCTAATAACTAATAATGTTCTATCAAAGAGAAACGCTGTAGTGCTACAGTATCTTTGACTACTTTCCAGCCTCCCCATCTTCTTCTCTGATAGAGGATGGGGTTTCATGGGCTGCACCTGTTTCTCATTACTGCCACTGATGGTTTGGTAACAGGCTTCCCTCCTCTTGCCATCACGCTCTCACTCTTTTCCTCCCTTTAGCTACTGCCAACATACATTTACCTCTAAAAGCATGGCTTGCATTTGCCTCTTCCTCTTGCCAATTCACATGATCTCTGCAGATCCTCTCCTAGTGTCACTCCTGCCATTAGAGACTCACCGCAAGTGAGGTGAACTAATGATTTTGTGCTACACTGACCAATGCCTCGATTTATCAGAACATCCTCTCAGCAGTCATTCACTTTACTAAGACATCACCACATCCCCCATCAACATGGGGTTAAATAACTCTCGTAGCAGTATTTGTGCTTTCATTATGAAAACAGTTCTATTTCTTGGCATACAATTAACGATTCTTTTTACTACCGCTTATGTTGACAATTACTTTCTAGATTGATTGATTCAAACTGTCAAAGATTTTGAAAACTGCAAATCACAATTTCCTAAAGCGTAACAGTCCAAAGCTAAAAGGCTGTCAATTTACTATCACATACAGCAACAAAGAAAAGGGACAAATCATCACAAATGAGGAAGGAACTAGCAGCTATTTGGTAACTTCTGACAAACACTGTATATAACAATAAGGTACGAGTACAGTCTACTGCACAAGAGGTGCTGTTACTTCTCCTGTGATTATGGCAAAAATAAACTGAGAAAGAATGTGTGATACCACTGCTTTGCTTAGCATTAGAAAAAGCATCTGTGTTCATTGGCTCAAATGGAGATGTGAAATACGCAGTGAGAGTGAACCATAACTTACATTTTTCATTATTAATCACCTCAGCCAGAAAACTGCTGCACTATTTCAAGCTGCATGTTCTCTATCATCTGATGCTACAGTCTCACTGTGTTGACCTGTACTTGGCATTATGATGTATGGCGTAGTAGGCAGCTACACTGCTGGAATCCAACTCCTCTCTCTTCACTATAAATATTAACTCATATATAGTATTAGTATAACCTGGCAACTGTATTTTATCACTCTCATGCACAACAGATTCCAGGTGACAGGTACACAAATTAAAGAAAGAGAGAGAAGTTACCAAGAGAGAGAGAGAGAGAGAGAACTGCAGTGAATTCCACTTGCAGGCATGCACACAACTGCAGCTGCAACTACACAGTCTGACTGTCTGCGTGGATACAATTGTTACGGCAGAATGTGCGAGCTAGCAGTAGCTCTAAATACTGCTGCACACAACTATACAATTAAGCAACAGAGCACAACACCAAGTTAGCGATCTCTCATGTTTTCATGAGAAGTGAAATAAAGTTTTGGTTCGTAATGCAAGTAAGAATATGGTGGGCCACCACGGTTTAGATAATTCTTGAGAAACACTGCTTCGATATACTGAGACTCTGGGGAAGTATGTGCTTAACTGTAAATACTTTGTTACATAACAAGCATAACATGCTTTCCCCTGTTAAGAGAGTTTTTTAGTAGTTTTTCCTTACTATTAGGAAGGATGTTGGAGGATATTGCACCTTGTTAAGCCTTTTGACACAAATTATGATTTTTGAATATACAAATAAAATTTGATTGATTGATTGAACTCTTCTCGTTGTTCCTGATTCATTTTCATTCGGCAGTTCTCATCACAGTGGAAAAGTCTAACTTATATTCAAATCAACAGATTTATAGGTAATACATTTATATCCAATACTAAATACAACAATAATCATGTTTATTTAGATATTAAAAGTGTAACACTGAAATCAGTTTAGCCTAATGTGCAGTTATACATTAAATTCCTAATCAGACTGGACTATGTAGTATCATATAATGGCCACTATCTGATTCATTTAAGGCCAATTAACCCGAGGGTCAGCATTAAATGACCCAGTAAAAACTCAAGTGCATTCATTATACTTGAAAAAGATATGCAATATCGATGGAGATTATATGTGTCTTAAAACCAACTACAGGGAGAAAAAAAAGACCAAGTCCAGCATTAGCCTTGATGGCTTGTGAGATAAGTTGCTGAGTGTGATGGCTTCAGGGGGAATTGAGCAGCTAGGAGCATTACAAGATCATGGACTGGCTTCCTCCGACACTGCTGTGCATATTAATTCTTCCAATGCAGCTGAGCTCAGTTCGTCACATGTTGACACGGCTTAATTATGTCATCTACGAGGGACAAGCTTTTTCAAGGGCAGATGTGGCGGTGTGGCACGGTCTCCATCAATGGATTCTTGTTCTAAAATGTCAATAAGTCTTTAAAGATTGTTTTACTTTTAGCTTGTTAGGGCCTTTCAAGGTGCATTATGGGAATGATTAGATCTATGGATAGCTAAGGGACACTTGCGGTGAATAGAATGAGTACTCCTGTGTGTGTGTCTTAATATTCTGTGGAGGGACCTTATTACAATAACGAAATAGCCAATTCTTTAAGTAGTATCCTAACTGACAGGCGCGTCCATCAAACGCCTAGATCCCCTCACCCGTGGCCTCTCGCCATCCATCAATCTATCCAGACAGCGGCGCCGCCATCTTACTCTCTCTATGTAAATAAACACTAGAGAGAACAGAGGATGAGCAAAGGGCAGGGGGAAGAGGGAGAGGAAATCAAAGTAGACCACTCAAACCTGAGCCAAGCGGGCCAAGTCAAGTTGAAAGAGGAAAAAGGAGAGTGACCGGGGTGTTGGGGGGGGGGGCTGCAAACTTACAATGGGCTGATGTGATGAGGGGAGAGACAGAGTCATCTGGAAGGAATGAGGAGGAGAGATAAATTGGACGAGAGGAAAGGAACTGACTGGCACGGGGATGACAGCCAAAATGAGCGGACACACGAGAGGGAGTCGTGTACAAGAATGCAGGGGAAGAGGGATGGAGAAAAAAAACATCTATGCAGGACATCAATAATCTATGGCTGATAAAGCAATTCTGTGTCAAAACCAGACGACAAAATGGAGAGGGAGACGGTGGAGGAAAAGGAGAGAGAAAGAGGGATAAACAAATGAACAAGGGAAAGTTGAAAGGTGGAGCCTGGGGGACTTCTATTTTAAACCAGAAGAATTGAGAGCACTTGTGTTAGAGGAACCACATCCTCTCTCCCCCCCCAACACCACCAGCACCCACCCCCCATCTTCCTAAGGCTGTGTCTATTTAAATGTGTGTTTAAACGGCGAGTGTTACTGCTCTAATCAAGGCTGGCATCACAGCACATTCCCTCTCTCCTTCTCCCTGTCTACCTTTCCCCCCCGGCATGCTGCCTTCTTCTGTCGCTCAGGCCCCACACACACACACACACACACACACACACACACACACACACACACACACACACACACACACACACACACACACACACACACACACACACACACACACACACACACACACACACACACACACACACACACACACACACACACACACACACGTGCACCCTGCATGACTGTGCCGTGCCAGAGATAAATTCATGAATCACTGGTGCACAAATCAGCCGCCAGCTTGTTGCGAGAAGAGGAAAGTTGGGAGAGGAAAAGGACAGAAGTAAGCGGTTAAAGTGTTTCCTTTAAAGGGTTTTTTTTTTTTTTAAAAGGGAGGATTCAGGAGATGGCTCATAGCAACCTGAACGAGTGAGCATGCACCCAATGAAACCTCAGTGACAAGTACTAGTCAGCAGAGAAGATACTCAGTCTCACTCCGTCTCGCTCCTTCCCTCTCCTCTTTCATTCCCTCTCCCTCCTCCTGGCTCTTCCTAAAGAGGCCAAGATAGAAAGCCAAAACAGCAAATAGCAGAGAAAACCAGAAGTGTATGATACGCACACAGAGCTCAAACAAGCGTATTGCATAGGAGACAGCAAATATCAGACTTTCTGCACATAGACACCCTCTGAAAATGCCCAGCGGCACCAGGAAAACCTGCTAAAAAGGCACCAGAGTGGTCCATCCACACAACAACAAAGCCTCTCCACCAGTTTCCATTTCAAGAGAAACTAGCCAATCATCTCTTGTTACCATGTTCCCTCTAGGGCTACTACTCAAAGGCAGGTCTGTCCATTGATACAGGTGTGGTGTAGAGGGAGGAAAGGGATGGGGGGAGGCAGGACAATAGACGTCCTTTTCAGTGGTCTCCCTCGGCTCACCTGGATTAAGGGGAAGAGTCTGGGGGAAGTAAGGGGGAGTGGGGTCGTTCAGCTCAGGCTGAGAACAATACTGTCTCTGTATTCTGTAACACCAAGTACATCATTCTGTCTAGCAGCAGCCAGCTGACAGCCTGGACTAAAAACAACATCTCAAGCCTGCTGCTGTTGAATGCCAAATTCCTCTTGTGAAAACGAGTTAAAAATGTATCACGACAAAGTTAAGTCGGACTCCTAAAATAACACCAGTGTGCATGTTTAAAACAAGGAACATTCACGTCAACAAATTCTATCTCATGGATATCCTGCAAATTATTTTTCGTTATCAATCAATTTGGTTTTTTTTTAAATTGAAAATTACAAAAGCAAAAATCCCAGAATTGGACAATTCTGCTGGTTTTGTGTGATCGTGAGTCAGACCACATGTAAGTAACTGGTGCCCTCAAATGTTTGGCATTTTGAGTTGAAGAGTAACTCAAACTATGACTTGACTTGCTTAAATTTCTGTCAATTAACTAACAGATTAAAACAATAATCTTTATAGTTTAACTATATTTTAAAAAGGTTAATACGACTGTTAGAAGCTGAAAACAGTGATCTGCTCTGTAGAGATATTACTGTAGGCTATGTATGGTAGCATTTTTTAAAGTTTCAGAGTTCACAGAAAGGACTCAGAAGTTAAAATGGATCAGAAATTTTTTTTTTATATTGATTCTACACAAATTTATTTGGAGCCGATGCCGATATTAGAGGGTGAAAAGATCAAATACTGATATATCTGTTGATATAGTCATTTAAAAATGTGATGATATAAAAGTTGTTTTTTCCTAAGATGTTATTAATAAACTTTAATGATAAAGAATGTAATTGAGGTTTGACAATGAACTTTATTATAGATAACTATAAATAAAACCACATAGAGCTTAAATTAAGGAAGGTAAAATTTAGTAAAAAAAAAAAAAAACCAATACCAATATGTCTGTATCAGGTTATTTTTAAATTGGTTTGGGCTCTAACGTTCATTTTTTCAAAGAACATTCTCAGAAAAGAAAAAATCCCCCCATAAATTCACATAAAGTTTCACAAAGGTGGTTTTTCGTCACAGTATCGGGTTGTTTTACACTGCACACTGGGAATTAACTCTTCAAATGTAATCCCATTTCATCTTCAGTGTGAGATCCTTGTTAGATGAGTCAGGCTGCATTACTGGCCTCGTCACTGCCTGCAGGGGAGACGACTGTGTGACAGCATCTAACAGCAGGGGAGTGGACAGTGTCAGCCCGATCCCGGCGCTGCACGACAGGTTAGCTCTGCTGAAATGAAAGAAAATCCTGCATCTGTTTCCATTCCCCCGTCCATCTCACCTCCCCTCCCTTTCCTCAGCTCGCTGGCTCACTTGACTTTGTGCTGTCACGTCTGCTTTTCCTGTCCTCTGTACAGTAATCAAGTGATTCAACCATCAAATCAGCCAACATCCCTGGGAACTAAGTGCACACGTATGGCAACATATGTGCTGTTTGTGTGTTTGGTGGTTGCGTGCTAAAGAGGTGGAAGTGATGTGCGCGTCGTTCCGCAGTCTGGGCCAGGGAGACAGGGGTGAGATAATTGGGGGAGGGGTGGGGTAAAACACTGTAAAAGTGTCACAGCGACTTAACCTTCAAAAAATGCCCACCAGGGTGGAGTGGGAGGTGTTCTTGGTCATTAGGAGAGAAAGAGGTTGAGGAGGACGAGAGAGAGAGGGAGAGAGAGAATGATTGATGTGTAGAAGAAAAAAAACAAACAGAAGACCTCCTTGGGGGAGGTAGGAAGATAGAAACGACTGCAATACAAATGTCCACAGGGAGGGGGAGGCTGTTAAAGGAATGAGGCAAAACGTAGAGTGAGAGAGAAGGGGAGCAAACAAAAGCAGGAGAGGAAAAGTGGCAAAGGCAGTTTGGAAAAGCTTAAAGAAAAACTCTGGGACTGACATGGATAGAAGAGACAGGGGAATTGGATGGTGGGACAGGGAGATGAAGGAAGCTGAGGTAGAGGAGAATAGAGGGAGGGAGATTAAGGGGAAAGAGAGAGTAAGAGGATAGAGGAGAGCGACAGACATTCCAATTACGGAAGCAAAAAAATTTGTGGCTAAGACCAGACAGAAGGAGAACAAAGAACAGGATGAGAAGAGCAAGAGAGATACAGTAAGACACAGCAGTTTACGGAACAGATGGATCAATTATGGGGACCAAATTACAGGGAAGAGGAAGTTGGAGCATTAGGAACGTCAACGGAGTAAAATCGGAGAGAGGGCAAAGGAGGAATAGATCAAGATGGAGAAGTGGAAGTAAAGGCAAGAATGTGACAGGTCGGTACATGGTCGAGACAGATTGCTCCAACGAAGGATAACCTGGGGCATGTGCTACGAAGCGAGTTCAACACATCCAGGATATGTTTCATTATCCGGCTTCACTTAAGCTAAAAAATGACTTTGGTGTCCCAGTGATCTGATTGGTCAGTAGTTCGGTAGTTGACAGTTTTTGATCTCATATTTCAAACCTGCTCTGGAGCATGTTTGTGCTTCAGCATGGTGATTTACCCCAGTAAGAAGTGAACCAGCTTCGTAGGACTGAAATCTCAGGAGTGAAACCTTACATTTCCTGCTTCGTAGTTCAGGACCCTGCTCTCCCTAAGGAGCCACACCAAAACAAACTCGGGCCACCCCTGTTGACAAAACACTGTGGTGATAACAATAAACCTGCTGCCTCCGTGTGACCTTAATGTACCTTTTAGTTCAGGAGAGAATTTATATGCTGCTGCCATTTCAAGGCACGTGGGACTAATGACGACTGGGCTGCTTGTTTGTCAGCGTAGCATGGCAGCACATTTTCAAAACAAGTGAAACAATACACACACTGCTGATATCAGCGGAGCGATAGACTTCTCAGATCCTAACACAGCCTGTCTTGTAAAACACAAGAACACACTCTGCGTGCTTTCATGAAAAATAAAGCTGTTGTGCATTATCTCTGTGATGACGTGCTCCATCTCCTATTTCCATGATATCTGTGCAAGAATACTACATTTTCTTTTTATTACTGTATGTAATTTTACCCCTGCACCTCAAAAAAATCTCAATGGCAGAAAGGAAAGCTGGCTGAATTCAAAGCAGTTGGTGAGCACGAGATTTTTGAGGAGCATGACTCTGCAGTCCTGACGAGACCCCGTCACACCAAATTCAATTTCCTCCTGTAGCTATAGCCCGTCCCCTGCCCGCTGATAAGTGAGAATTCAACATGACCTTGATGCGATGGAGATGCAGCACATCTGTGTCTCTGTATATTGATAGAGGAACAAAAGGTGAGTTAACAGCTGTAACATTGACGGGCTACACGTCGACGTGAGGAATAAAAATGTGTGAAACGAGACAAACACAGAGGTGGTGGCGGTGGCGGCAGTGGAGGCGAAAAGCGGCTCGACATTTCACAAAACTGGTGGCAGAGAGGACACAGGCGGGGATTAGCAGAGGAGGAGGGGACAGAGCGATGTTTCATGGCGCTGTCACGCCGACGGAGCGAGCCCTAAATGTTTTCAATATCACATAAGGGCACTGCATCATCCACCATTCAATATCGGATCAATAACGCAAACCACCTTCCACCTCGCAAACTACATTTAGACACATTAAGGTGACTGCTAATGAACTGCCCTGTGCATGTGTGTGCATGTGTGTGCGTATGTGTGCGTGTGTGTATGTGTGTGTGTGAGCGTGTGTGTATGTGTGTGTGAGCGTGTGTGCAGGAACAGGCTGGCTGAGGAGGACACAGTCAAGGGCCCGAGTGCTTCGTAGCTCAGAGATCTGCTGAGTGCTCTATAGGGAGGATTTCAGAAATAAAAGATAGCGACAAAGACAGAAGGATGACGGAGAGAGGCTACAGGTCAGATAACCATAATAAAAGAAAAAGGTTAGTGTAAGCAGTTCTTTTACCGTCCACAATGGAAGGCTCTTTGGCTGTTAAATATGTGTCTCATGCTTTAGCAGGAGAGAAGAAGAGGAGGGAGGTGCGACTAAATTACAAATGAGCTGATAATTCTTGGCCTCCTTGGTTCACTCCCTCACAGTTTTCTCGAAAAAAACCAAACTCCTTCATCCGCTCTGCCAAGATGCTGCAGCGTGGAATTTGAAAATGTCGACATCCTCAGCCTGCGCTTTCCCCTCTCTGCTCCTGCTCGGTGATTTGACTGTGGCGGGGGGTCGCAGAGAAACCCATCTTCCAAGTCTAGTTAATTAAGGGGATTTTATTTTAAGGAGTTTGGCTGCCTTTCAATGGATCTACAATGGGAATTACTGCTCATTCTCCACATTGGCTGAGCTGGAATGGGTCTGACCCGCATCTCCCCAAATTCCAGCTGGGGTTTGTTAGACATAGGGAAATGCAGATTTGGCAAAAGGTATCTTGCCTAATGGTGTGGAAATGTGTGTGACTGAAAAGTGAAGTTAACAACATAAACAAGATAAGCTGCTGGCATGCTACTCCAGCGAATAGTACAGTCTTGAAACTCTCCATTATCTAGAAACATGTGGGCGGCTACAGAACATTATAAAATGCTCTCTTGCAGCTAACTCACATCAGTGTATGAGCTAATGCATAGATTTGATGTGGCCCAGATAAGAGTTTAACCCAGCACCTCTGCCAAGAATATCATCGACCCAAGCACAGTGGTGTTTTTAGAAACCCCTCCACCGCCCTATTCATATTAATTACATTTGGCATTCCTTCTAAGAGGAGGATTCGGCTCATTTCCTTTGGATCAGATGGGACCGACTCCAGCAGTCTGGAAACCCCTGGAGCTTGACACAAACATCCCTGTGGGGGCTCTCAGTGTGACCCCGACACTGGCCGCCATCAACCCAGCATGTGCATGTAGGTGGAGGGCAGGAGGGGAGACTTCCGACATGGAGATGGTTTTATCACAGAACTAGAATGGCACTGGAGTAGTAGAGTGCATACTTCTACCGAGCCCCAACAGTTCCCTTCAATTCAATTAAGCTGAACCAAATTGCACACACTTATAGAAATCAGTCCAGTAAATATGTCTACCGCCCCCATCAAGAGCCATTTATTGGGTTGAGATGTGACTGACTAGGGTTGCAGAGGAGCAGAAAATTTCCGGTAAATTTCCGGAAACTTTCCATGGAAAGTTAAGGTGGGGAATTTTGGAAATATTCAAAATTGGAAACTTTCCATGAGAATTATGGGAATTTATGGTAATTATTGGGAATTTATGGGAATTAACTGTAAATTGGGGGTAATTTAAACAAACTGGATCATATCCAAATATAAATGTAAATATTTTTGTTTTGTCATAAGCAGACATCCATGCAAAATAATATAATTAAAAAACATGACATTTCAACAGATTTATTTGAGCAGAACTTTAGTTTTATTTCTTGTATGAACAATTCTTTAATGAACAACAAAAACATGAATGTTGAGTAGCCTCTTAAATGGTCAATGAAATGAAAAATAGCTTACATTTAGCACCTATTTTTATTTAATATTTCCAAGTTAAACATCAATACTATTATAGATCAAATATATTTACCCCAATATATTTATCAAAACTTACTTGACTTCAGATAGTCCTCGGGCTCAAATGTGTGGCTTCAATAGTCTTGAAATCAGATGTGCATGTGATGGAGGAATGCACAGTGCATGTAGGGGGTGTGGCCTCAATAGCCCTGCAGTAAGCAGTGTGCTGTGTGCATGTGATTGAGGAGTGTACATGAAGTAAATATGGCTGTTTTAGCTAAGATTATGCTACAATATATTTTCCCCAACTATATTTAAGTTCCCTGTTGAGGGATAACCTCCAATTTTGTAAATTTCAGATTTATTCCGGTTAATTCCCATAGAAAGTTTCCAACTTTGAAAATTCCCGGAATTTTGCAACCCTATGACTGACTAATCAAAAAAATGCCAAACGTTAACGATACAGATCTGTACCAAAATGTCATGAATTCATATTCTGACCCTTACTGCATCTTTCCACCATGTGGTTATCCGTCCAGTAGTTTTTTTTAAATTATCTTTCTCACACACCAACCAACAAATGAAACATTATCTTCTTAGGAGGGAGTACCTATACCAGTTTCAGTTCTCTTATTACAGGAAAGCAAGTTGGACAAGCACCCTTAAAGAGCAGGGAGTGATGTGTCCTCAGATGTGAGGATAACAGGGTTGCCTATGAGGATGACTCATTTTCTGAAGAAAACAGCAAAGCACACATGCACTGCCATCCAGAGATGTGACGGCTCCTCCCCATTATTGGAATGCCATCTGACTTAATGGCACAGCCTCAGGTCACTTCCCTTATTCATCACCAGCTGTGTGTGTGTCTGTCTGTGTGCGCAGGAGTGGGTTTTCAGTTGTGTTTGTGGTCCGTGGCCTAAAATGCAACAAAATGCAGTGACTCGTGCTCAACTAACCCCCCCCCCCCCTCCCCTCTTCAGAGTCATCCGTCCAGTCTAATGATATTTGCCAAGTCAACAATGAAACCTCATGGATCCTTTGTGTTTCTGGTCAAAGTCGTTTCATGGAAATTCATTTAAGAAAAATATTAGTATATCAAAAAAGACATTATTTTTATAAATATAGCCGTCGTGTCTTGAAAAGTGCCTCCTGCTGAAATGTTTTCCATGCATCCATTTTAAAAGCTTTCTATCCATTGCTACTTAATTGTTAAATAAGAGGCATTTTGTTTCTAGGCTGCCACTGCAAATCACTACTGAGCAAAAATTACTTCTTTTTCCTGGTGAAATAACAAATATTTGCTTTAGTCGTTCTATAATTGAGTTATTTGAAAATAAAGGAGCCACATTCGCTACACATTTTCCAGGAGGACACACACGTACACACACACGCGGGGTTGGTATCACTGTCACATCTTCATTAAACCGTATATTCAAGCATACTTGTCTGAATCAATGAACTCTTAATTGTGATTATAAGGGGAAGAAAGAGGTTATTGATGTGTCATTTAAACAGGGAAGGCCCCTTCGTGTAATGTATGTAAGGAAGTACTAGTGTATATCAAACGTAGAATGAGATTCTCCTACACACACATAGGTCTACCTGACCTTTTCAAAATCCATCTGACATTTACAAGGCCGCTGCAAAGGGGCGAGGACAGCTCATTTACATAATGACAGGACCTAACTGTGACAGCCATTAACGCAAAAACCAAACTCAGACCGAAGCCCCTCGATCCATGGGGACTAATGAGATACTAAGGACTTACTTTTTCTTTCTTTTATTAGGGAAGAAAAATAAACTCCTCATGATTCATCAACTACATTTTTCTTAATAGTCAGAGGGTGACAGGTTTTTTTGCCTGTTGTAATGATGAATGATCTCAAGCTGGCAGAACTGCACTGTTCTCACAGGATATCTTCATGTGTAAGGGAACAGCGAGACTAGTGCATGTGTGTGTGTGTGCGTGTGTGAGATAGGAGCAAGTTGTGAAGATGCTGGGAAATTTCCAGCATCTCATGTCATTACAACATTAGCTAGTGTAACCATGTGGGTTGCAAAACACCATTTCAGCAGGGCCTCAAACGACTCTGGCTGACAAAAAAAATTGTACAGCCATGGTGACAGACCGTGGTGGGGCTCTCAAGTGGTTTATTTTCCTGCCTGTCTGCATGATATTCCTGTCATATGCAGCACGGCCTTGAGTCCAAACAGAGGCTGGGAGTCGGGTGAGGGGGTGGGGGGGTCCATTTCAATAACCCAATGACTACCGTCACTCAAACAGGGGAGCGGGACAGGCGAGAATGAAAGATAGCTGGAATTTAAAAAAAGAGACGAGAACAAGGCCCCTGTATGTACTCGACAGCAGAGGTGGGGGAGGGAGCGAGGGTTTGGCGGGAGACAGGGAGGCTTCGAGTGGCGGGTGGGAAAGGGGAGGTGTGGCGTTGCCTGTCTTAATCAGTTGCTGTCCGTTTAGTTTTCCAGCCAATCCCCGAAACTCAGCCGCAGCCCTGCAGAATGAAGCGGGGATGCCGGGAACAGCCACCTGTTTCCTTTAGCAAAACTCCGACGAGGGCCACGGAGAGAAGCCTTTGCTGGATGCTTTCAGGTCCACAAAGAAAAACATTGCTTTATTTGGGGACAGAAGAGGAAGCAGCCTCCTCCCCCGGACCTGACCCTGCATGCTCAACAGTTTCTCAGGCAGGCAGCCAGCCAGTCCCCCCCCCCCCCCCCCCCCCCCCCCGCGCACACAGCAAACTCAGCCATAAAGACAATGCTGCTATAGCCTCAGACCCCCCGCCCAAACTCCCCTCACATAAGCCCACCCTTCTCCCAATAAAAACATCTCCATGGTAATGGACCAAGCCTTTCTGACCCACATATATGGGCCCCTTACAACCTTGACTTGGGGGGGGGTTGGGGGTTCTGTAATATAGTGTAATTTCAGAGCTTAAACTAGACCCCCAACCTGCAATCTTCTATTAAGGCACACAGAATCCAACCTTAATTAAAACCCATCAATCTCGACATTGATTTTTTTCTTTTTAAATTAAAGCAGGGGCATATTGTAGTGAAAACTTTGCAGAGAATTCTCTCAGTTTCAGACTGCAGGGTAGAAGGTGGAGGTAAGTGGGTGCTGACAAAGCTCCAGTGGAAACGGGGAAACTAAAAAATGCAAAAGTAGACGACTGGAAAGAAGTTCTGTTCCTGCAGCAGTTGCAGCTTTAACTTACATTGCTTAACTATTCCCCAAAAGGAGGTTAGAGGTGCATGTTGAAACAAAAAACAAATGGCTCAAATAAAACACCAGTCTTTATGTGTCCTGGTTAAAGCCTTTAGTTTTTTCTTCTCCCTCATAAATATGTAAAACCTCTTGTTTTGTTCCCCCCCCAAGAGCACTTCTGTAAAATGAAAATGGACAGAAAAGGTCCACAGCATGAATAAGTCAAAAGAGCGACCGAGCTCATGAGTCGTGATTAAAAGCAACATTTACAGTACGGAGCTGAAAATGCATACTGTTGTGATGAGTTAGAAATAGTCCTACATTCTTGCCCCAATTACAGCACAAAACAAATAGCTGTCCTCTGCACGGGAAGCAGAAATGAAACACATGCACATATTCATATGTTAATGGGTTAACTGCATGCCAGGAATGTTTGCTGTCATTTCTGGGCCTTTACTGTCTGTGACCTTAGAACCTGAAGGCAACATGACCTCGAGTGGCCTGGAAAACACCTGAATTATTAAACATGTGTCAACCTGTTGCCAAGGAGGCAGGAGGAGCCTGTTGACTTGTTCTTAGTTACGTTACAGATCTATGTGTATTACAGATCTTTGATTCACTGGATGAAAACTCTGCCTGGCTTACTGTAGACACACACAGCCTTCTGTGTGTACATTAAGAGCTGATTCCAGAGCCACTTTTCTCAAGTGAACTGTGACTAATAAAGGATGATGTGTGGACAGAGGATAAAGGAAAAGGAGCATGGGGGAGTTGAGGAGGAGAAATTGGCTTTAGGGGAGAAAAAAAAGCACTAAGGACGCAGTGGAGCAGAGAGTGAGTTTAAAAGAGGAGAGAGACGACACCTGGGGAAAAAGCACCTTGCTCCACAGAGCCACACCTTAGAAAAACTAAAGGCTGTTGAGTCACCGACCGAAACTCGGGCCCAAAAGATCGATACAGCTCAAAGTTACGAACGAAAACACCGAGAGAAAGACGGGAAAAGAAGATTAAAGTGTCTCACTTCACTCTGCAAATAAAACCCATCGGGAAAATAAAGATTCTAGCTTTATAATGTCCTCAATACACCGAGTTAAAGGGGATCACCTGCCGGGTTTCCTGCTCCTGTCGCCGCCCTGACAGGTGCTACAGCAAACATTGAAATGTGTCCTGGATGATTTACGCACAGAGGAGCTTTGAAGACAGAGGTGGAAGTTGTTTGTTTTTTTATTCACAAGTGATTTTTCTTACCGTGTCCTGCGAGTATCGACGCGACCAGGCAGAGCAGTACCATCATTGTAGTGCGGTCGTGCCAATTTCGGGCGTCATGTCTCGCCATGGTTGACTCCGGGATCCTCTGTGTGGAACCGGGCACGTCTTTCCGGTGCGAGTGCTCAGGTCGAGACCGCAGCTTCAGATGCGTGAACACACGCAACTTGTTTGGGAACAGGGTGGAGCAGCGCAGGGGTCCGACTAGTGCAAAGTGTCCCAACACTGCGGCTTGAAGACGGACTCAAAACGCCGAAATTAATGTGGGATAAAATACAATTATTAAAAAATCCTCGTGAATTCGTCCCGGCGGAGGCGCACAGGTGAAAACGTCCTCGGCTGGTGCTCGGCTCTGTGCGTGACGAGGTTCCGCTGCGCTCTGCTCCGACAACTAGTTCCTGCGAGTGTGAGGAGTGTGAGGAGCGCGCGTCGGTCTGATCATGTGTGTGTGTGTGTGTGTGTGAGTGTGTGTTCATGTGTGTACGCGTGTGTGAGTGGCTGGGTGGTGATGTCATCAGGCTGAGAGGCGTCACAAACCCAGCTTCCCCACCACCCAAAAAACTCCCCACAGGACCAGCTGCAGCAGGAGGGGCTGCCGTGAACAACTTGTTGAAACCCCTCGGAAACTACAACCTGCTCCTCGATGACACCTCAGGCAGGTTTCACTTTAGAGATGACTGTCATGAAATGAATAGAAAACACATTAAGAAAGTGGTTCCAGGAAAGTGACCTACTTTTGTTTAACAGCAGCTGAGAAGTTAAGTCTGTTACACCGAAGTTCTGCTCGGTCTGAACTTAAATTACCAATGATTATAACAATAACGATCATATCTTTATTTCTGAACTAAATTTCCGCACTAAAAGACACACAAAATATGAATATGTACAAATAACAGAATAAATAAAAGCACTATAATCTATGCAAGAATGTCTATTGGAACTATTCCTACATACAAGTAGGTAAAATCCAGGAAGTCAGAACAACACGTGTACATTTGGTTTCAACTTTTGGTTTCAACTTCAAAAAAGTAAAAACCCCAAATACTTTGTAGTTCCTCCAGCAGTTTATACAAGAGTCTGTGGGGGGTGTAGAAACAGAGGATCTTACGCCCTCTGCTGTTTGTTTCCGCACACAGAATTTAGATGAGCTCATGAAAACAGCACATCCCAAAATCAATCAACATTCATTAATGAACGGCAAAATGTTAATGTCAGTCAGCAGAATCAAACCAAGAATAATCAGCTTCTCGTGTCTGTTTAGACCCCCCCCCCCCCCCCCCCCCCATCCCTTCACAGAATAACTTCCAATTCATTTTGTGCCATTTTTCCTCTGAAGCCTGGTGCAAACATAGCAGAGGCATTATCTGGTTTAGGTCTAATCCCTATACCCAAGTGTTTTACAGCCAGTGTAATTACATCTCAGCAAGTCCCACAGTTTCAACTGTGCCGCTCCGCTTCTTCCCTTTCTGTTCCATTTTTCAAAAATTCTCCTCCAGTGTCACCCTCTTATTTCCACAGTCTGATTCTGGGGTGTAAATTCTGAAAGACACAACAATGATCAGAGGTCAGACAATCTTCCAGAAGAACAAATGTACAAGTGGAATGTGAGGATCTTCCAAGAGGCTTTCATTTTCATTCCACTCCTTGCCCACTGCAAACCCACATATGCATCTGCCGTGCAAGCACAGCAGCTACAGGTTTTCATTTCCATCTCTGCATTGCCATATTCTAATTTGCAGCCATCTTGTGGCCCTGTAGTTGAGTGTCTGAGCACCAACATGTGTGCAGGGACCACCCGTATACACGGCTAAATCATAGGCCACGTATTCATGGCAGAGTGAGGAGCTTTAAAGAATGTGCCCACCAAATAGAGGATTTCATTCCTTTACACACTCCATTTTTCATACCCATACCAAATCGACCTTCACAGCTACTACTTTACAGCAACCACCCACTTTACTCACACAGTACCTCGCCTCTTTTCTCCCTCGCCGTCCCACACTGCTTACACCTTCCCTTCATTTACACTTCACATTCCTCCCTCTCTCCCTCTCTGCCTCTTCCCCGTGTCATTCGATTTGCTTTGTCCACTCGTCCTTCACTCCTTGCTGCTATTCATCCTGTCCTCCATCCTCATGCTCTCGGGGGGGGTCTGTGGCAGTGATAATGAAGCACATAGTTAACAGATATTAGCTCATTGGCAGTGGATTCATTAGACAGAGCCAAGGCTTATGGTGATTATTTACCCATAGAGGAGGGGCCACAGGATCAGTGGCACGCTCTGTGTCACCAGCCACAGGCTTCTTTGAAGTCACACTGTCTCTGTTCCCCTGCAACACTCTCATACTTCTCCTCTCCATGGGTTTTCTCAGCCTGTCGGAGCACCTCTCCCTCCACATCTCTCCCTTCTTGCTACTCTCTGTTTTTTTCTCTTTCCCTGTCATTACACACCCACAATACATAGCTGCTTTCTCTCTATCTCCCCCTCTCTCTCTTTCTCTGTCTCTCTTCACCGCCCCCATTCACCCAATGGTAATTATGGAAAAATCTGTAATAGTGCTCAGAGGAGCTGATAATACCTTTAGCTTAATTGAAGACATTTATGGGATGTAAAGACAAGTAGCCGAGGGGTTACTGTGCACCCACACTTACCCAAAATCTTTATTTCTCGCCTTTTCATCTCTTCAGTCCCCCGGCTTTCTGCTATTCATATCATTTTCTCCATTTCACACACACAATGTGATACACACATGTATACATGCTATATGCCTTTCGTCAGAATGAATGTTAGGGTCAGGAGTTCTGTAACTAATTTGTACACAATTTCAGCTCCAAGTGTTTGTAATTTATCAGCGTTGTACACACACACACATGTCAGCGAAACAGACAGTCCTTTCCTGCTGATTATCCCAGTGTTGGTTGTGCCACATCCTGTTGGGCTGAAGGATCTGCAGTGAACTTGTTAACATGTCAGTCAGGGACACCAGTAATACTGCAGGAGAGCGAACAATACTTTGTGTTCTGCAGAGTACTTAGAAAGGTCACAGTGTTGGAGAGACAGCTGGTGCAGAGAAAGTGTTTTGCTTCCTTGATTTAAATGTGTGATGGAGTCTGGTTTTCTCACCTTTATTCTTGTTTCTTCATTTGCGGTGCATTCCTTTCACTCTGGCATCACAGGTACGAAACGCTTTCCGTGATATTTGGAAATTGTCACTGCTCTTGCTGGGACAAAGGGGGCCTACGTCTCCCAACTATTTTGTCACTTTTTGATTAGCAAAGATGAATGGAGCTGTTTCTTTAAATTAAACGATGACTCATGGACAGAGTTACATCACATTCAGGTTCAGAGACAACTTGGGTTTTTTAGAAGAGAGTTTTGCTCTTTTCTTGTGTCTCCAGTGTAATTCTTCCTCCTGTCAACACTGGCTGCAATAACATTAATGCATCTGAAGCATTTTAGTTTCCAGTATTTGATAAATCAAGTGGTTATCTTTCAAAGGTAAAGCATTTTTCATGCAAATTTCCATTTTTCTTGTTACTTTCCACCTGGTGCATCTCAGCGAGGAAATGCTGTGCAGGGAAATAGAAAGAGGGAATTTGGCACTAAAAAGAAAGAAATTTATTGATTTGTTTAAACTGACTCTGAATGTTAAAGCCACAAATTAGCCTCAGCTGAACTCCAGAGGACATTGTTACATATAGATAGAACCGTATAGGAATTTGGATTCAGTCTCACATGGTAGGGCTCCAGCGTAATGTAAGGATTTTTATTGTATCCCTGTCTTTCAATGTTTTTTTTAGAGGGAAGGATGTCGATTCAGCCAAGACCTAAAAAAAAAAAAACCTCTTTAACCCATAACCCTAACCCAACAGGAAATCCGTCATTTTCAATTCATTTTGCAGATTTCAGGAATTCATTTGCTTTTCCAATGCTTTTTACGTTGACAAAATCCTCCACAGGGAGTTAATCCAATCCACTTCAAATTATGTCAGACTAATCTTAAGACTTTGATAATGTTAAATTGCAAAGCTTTTTCTTTTTCGTTTGAACAGCAGCTCCGTAGCTTGACATAGAATTTCAGTGTTTTTCAATGAAACAGGAAGTGCTTTAATACAGGCCTGTACCTGCATTAGAAAGTGAATGTTGTGTAAAATCTGGCAGTTGTTTAGACCATGAGATGCATGGTGCCATTTACTTGAGTATTTTGACAAATAATTCTGCAGCTTGTAGGGAGAGGGTTAAACCAGGAGTGAAGAAAGTCGGTTTTATTCCACTGCTTCAGATTCATTTTTTATGACTTGTCACTCACAAAACTTTGTTGCCATGGACAGAAAACTTAAGAATGACTCTTTGGTTTGTTTACAAGAATTTGCAAACTGCTTGACCCACAGTTTGCAAATTCTATCTCTCCATATAGCCATCCATCACAGTGTGGAGAAGTCTGTGGTTGTTTGGCTATTCAAGGTTTTACGGAAGAAAAAAAAGTGCGAACAGGCCTCCCCCTCAAAACCACACACAAAGTGCGAGGGTCTTGTTTTCAACTTTCCTTCACAGTGAAACTGTTTAGCTTTGTTGCCAGTACAAACAGGAGAAACAATTATAATGACCAATAACTCCTTCAATATACATCTGTGATTGTTTTAAGACAGCTTTGAAAACATGAATTAATAGACAACATTTAGCCTCAGAACAGATGAAAGAAACATCTGCACTGTGCTTAATGATATTCTTAAAGATAATTCCCTTTCTATCATTCTTAACTTTGGTTCTTCTCTCTGTCAGACTGGGATGATGTCGTGGTGGCCAGAGCGGGTTCGTCCACCACCTTGGTCTGCACTGATGCGACTGTGAGAGGTCCCGTCACCTTAAACTGGATGGTAAAGTCACTCGGTGCGAAAGAATGGAAACTGGTTCTATCAGCTAGCGAGAGCAATACGTTCTCTGGCGGTGCCTCGAAGGCATCCATGCAATTGACTGAGTCCAACTTTCAAGGCACTGGGGTTTTCTCACTGTCTTTCTGCCCCAAAATGGAAGACGGAGGCCTCTACTCATGTTTGATACAGCAGCAAGAGAGGAAACTGAAGGAAAGGATACTTCTTTTAGCTATCCTTACAGGTAGAACAACCAGCATGTTTTTTATGATTATTCATTCAAATAATTTTTGTTTTGTTTTACATACTGTTTTATCACAATTTTACAATCATTCTAATTCCTGAATATTTCTGTACGTGTAGTTTCTCTGTTTTAGATCGTGCTAATAAAAGACTTAATGCTTCTTAATTTCTCTCTCCACTTATTTCCTGTGTCCTCCCTCGTCTCCAGTCACCGTCCTCCCCTCTCCAATAATTCCGAAGTACAGCACCCTGCGGTTGATTGCCAGGGTCACTCCAGACATCACCAAAATCACCTGGATATCACCGGATGGTATTTCCATAAAGAGCGAGAATACACCAAACGTGGGCACGGAGGCAAAACTGCCACTGGTGCAGCACACGGACAACGGTGTCTACATCTGCATGGTTCACCCTTTGGGAAACAGCAGCATTTTCCCCTTCAGTGTGAACATAACTGTTGATGGTGAGTTGCACTTGAAGAAGAGAAATGAAGAAGCAGTGACGAACAGAAAACACATGTTGTTGCTTTTGTCGATGGTGTGAGTGGGCCTCAGTGCCAGAAAACTGCAGCTGCATTATTTATTTAAGCATCCTGTAGCTACTCTTCTTCAAAGTATTTACTTCTATGGACCAGTTTCAAGATTCAAAAGTTAGATCTGCACTAAAACCCATTCTGTCCTCTCGTGAATTTTATAGTTGATACATTTATGTATTATTCATTATTTGCTTTTTTTCCTCCCTTCCCTTCTCTCAGCAGCTGACAAAGTGGTCTCGCTCACTGATAACAGAAATGGTGAGTTACTCTGTAACACAGTCTCAAAGTCCTGTGTCAGCAGCTTGGTAATCAGGCAGAGCTGAATGCAAGACCAAGTGACAAAGTAACTCTCAGAATATAAGAACATAATCCCTATTGTTGTTGGAGCCCCCCCACCCCATCTCCTTTTCCCCACTCTTTATTCTGTTTACGCCGTCTTCGCCTCACTTTTTATTCCCCCTCTTTGTGTTTATAAATTCTCAGTTTTTATGTCTTTTTTCCCTGTTGTATCTTCATATCTGCCTCTGCGTGCCCTTCTCTTCTATATGGCTCTGACCCGTCTGTGCTATCATTCTGCATTTTATCCTCCCTCTTCCCTCTGTTCCTGCAGACACTATGACCTCTACTGCCACACGGGTTCGGATGCCCTTGCTCCTAAACTGCCCCAGTTTTCAGGGGGACTTTGTCCGGCTGCAGTGGCAACCCCCAGACACAAGGAATAACATGCAGGGTGTGATCCAGTATGATCGCTGGAGGGACTCCACCTCGCTGACCAAGCATAGCAGGAGAGTCCAGCTTGCCGGCCCGCCCTATAACTCAGAGGCTGGGAGCTTCGCATTTCTACTCAAGCCCGAGCTCAATGAAGGTGGCCTCTACGCCTGTGAGGTGTTCCTCAATGACAAGCCCTCCATCCACAGCACCATGGTCAGCGTAATGAAAGGTAAGGATCAGGAGCAGGCAGAAAAGTAGTAGGAGGTGGAAGGAGCAGGGTGGTTTTATTAAGTGGTATTAGTTTCATCATAATCTTGTGTTTGTGTTATATAAGATGGTGGGTGATGTTATGTAATGTACCTGTGATGAAAGAGGTTAATAAACAGATGGATGGCATTAGTCATTAGGAGCCCCATATTATTTTAGGCACAGATTCTACTTATCTGCAGACTTCGCTGTATTAAACACCTTTTCCTGAAAAGAGAGATGTTCCTTCAGAAAATATTCCTCTCTTTCAAATCATTTTCACAGGGCTGTTTTTTGTACTACTTCAATATTTTTTATTCTGCTGTTATGAGGAGATTGGGCCTCAACCACCAACCGATGTTAAGAGGAAATTTCTTCTTAAAACCCACATTTGCAGTTTTTACAAAGATTGACATTCACCAATATTTTCTTGCACACACTGAAGAGCGAACATATGCACACTTGACTACCGATATGTTCATATATATATATATATATATATATACATGCTTATATAATCAGTAATTGTGTTTTCTTAGATTCTACAGTTAGCATTAAAACTACTGTAATATATTATCATTTATAATATTTTGCTGATGTGTAATTTAGCAGTTTAAGTACATGCCATGAGACTGACATAGCTTTCTTAAGAACACATTTTAGATATATCTGAAGATATTGGTGAACAAGGCTCACTCATACCACTCTTGTGCTTTATGAATGGAGTTAGAGCCAAGACCTGATGATAAACAATTTAAAAAAGCTAACCTGGCTTTCAAAAAAGTTCAAAAATACACAAAGCACCTGTAAAGTTCTCTTTAATCTGTGTATATACACGTGTGGTTTAGGGGAATTAAAGTGCATTAAGAGGTTTTGTTGAGCAACAGTCTGTGTTGGATGTTGCTTTTGTTTGCTGTTTGATTGCCAACACATGGTTGCAGCACATAACTTTTCGCTTATGACTCATGGTAAGAGCTATTCCAGTCTTATCGACATCTCAAAGTTTTTTACGGAACAAGTGAATTTACTGATTCAAGCATTTCTAGATTTTTCTATCACACACCATGCATACAATACACACAATTTAGGGTTCAGTATCTCGCCCAAGGATACTTTGAAATGCAGACTGGAGGACCCACCGATCTCCTGGTTCAGGGATGACCCTCTCCTACTCCTGAGCCACAGCCGCCCACTTGATGATTATAATTAACAAATTAAATATAATGTGTCAGGTCATAAGATTACCTTTCTCGCTCTATGCAAGACGGTGAAAAAGAACATGTTTCCAAAATGTTGCACAGTCGCTTCATGCTGACAATTTAAAATAAGCAGTGGACCCGTGTTTGGAGGAATTTCGTCATTTATTTGCACTGCTCACATGTTCTTGAGCAAGACACTGATTTCTCACCAGCTGCTGGTGGATTATTCTCACCGATAATTTATTCTGATTTATGCAGGCTCAACAAAACGAGAATTTCCCACAGCCATTGATAAAATGTTGCATTATGAAATGAACACATTTACAATATTGCTCCTGAAATGGAGCATTTGCTCAATTCATAAATTGAAAAAGGCACCTGTTGATTTTTATGAGTCAGCCTCAGGGAGGTTTCACCATTCACATTTGCACCCCCCCCACCCCCACCCACACACACACACACACACAAACACACCCACACTCATACGATGCCCTGTCATAGCGGCCTTGGAAGGCTTTACTAATCACAGTCCCAGTGGCATCCATCACAGCTGCCCAGACATGACCAGCCGATCCATCACTGTCACTGTCACCCTGCTTCACACATCTGCATCACTCAAATACACACACACACATTCATGCACATCCATCCACGCACCAATCATGTGACGCATATATTTTTACCCCACCTCATTATAAGTATCATTATGTATGATTATACCTGCTGCCCTCCCACCAAGGCTGTGGGTGGCCCACACTGATCACACTAATCAAGGTTGAAATTATTGTGTTTTTATGTGTGTGCCTGTGAGTCTGTGAAGCTTGATTACACCCAGATGGATTCTCATTTCAGTTTGATGAGACACTAAGCATCAGTCACAGTCAACCAATGCATTAGCTGCAAATCACTTGCAATGAATATATATTATTTTGACCCCCTGACTGAATTGTTCTTTGTTTTTCATATCACTTTCCCCTTTACCCCATTACTCTCTATCTGTCCTTGGCCTTTTCTGTATTCAAACACTACCCTTTCACTCACTTTCTCATCCTGACCCATTCATTTCTCTCCCCTCTCTTGTCTTCTTCACTCACACGTCTTTCTCTCTGTTTCTCTCCGTTTGTTCATCTGTATCCCTCACGATCCCACCCTCCCCCTCTTACCATCACAGTTAAAACCAAACGTTCATCCTCAAAGCTGGAGTTGAGCTGCCTGTACTCCGAGCGGTCCCAGGTCCGGAGCGTCAAATGGAAGCACCAGAACACCAATCGCCAGCTGCAAATGTCAAGCAACAGCCCGGGCAGCATCACCACCACTGTGCCCTTACCAATCACCCCTGACACAGCTGGAAACTACACCTGCACCCTGAAGCTGAAAAATGGGCAGACCATCTGTGCCATGCAAGCTGTCACGCTGCCCCCTGAAGGTGGGAGGGATGGTATGGCATCACAAACACATGTCTGTTTTCTGATTTTCTTCATCAACAGAATAATGTGTTGCCCGCACAGGAGTCCTGGCAGACTTCCTGTCAACTCTGTGGAGATAATGAACCATAAATGTGGATGATTGTCGGATGTGTGCTCCACGAAGCGTTCTACGGTGCATTCAAGCCAACCGCAGTTCAATTCCCTCTGGTGTACGGAGGCGAAAGCTCCTGACAGATACCAAATGTTATGCTTTCTTATTGTAATTAAATGGCTCACATGTCAAGTCCTCCAGAAGGTTTTGGTTTGCAGATAATATCTGCAGAATAACTCAATCCCTATATATGCATGTTTTTATAAAACTCCTCCACAGCTGTAATCCACCATTTAGCTTCTTCCTCTATAAAATATAAAACATAAATGCAATCGTTTTTCACATCACACTCACCCTGCTGTTCTGCACATATAAGAAGACAGGACCTCAGGACATCTCCCCACACAAAAACTAAATTATTCAGGCTTATTGTATCGGGGGCTGTGGGGGAGCACAGGAGGATGTGACAGTTGAATGGATCCCATAGCAGAGATGAGTTCACTCCCCATACCCTAATGCATCACTTGAGCTGAGGGGCTCGGAGCTCATCATGATGCTGTGGCCAGGAGAGGGATGGGCGTGGATGAGAGAGAGAAAGAGGGCGATAAAGACAAAGAGGGTAAGGGAAAGAGGCAGAAATATTTTTTCTCTGATTGGAAAGGTTGGATTAGAGAAAAATAAATCTATCCTGAGGGACAAGTGTTGCATTTGTCCAATGTGTTGTGGGGAATTTAAACTGAACAGTTCAATAGATGTAAGTGTTGGATGACCTATATTTTGCAAACACACTAACAGTGCATATAAATTCTAGGTTGATAATGAATAGTTTGACAGTTCAAGGTTTATAAATAGTGGGTGACAAGGCTGCATCCAGAGACAGAGGGATTTTGCAGAGGTAAAGTTTTAAGAGAAAATTGAAACAACTTGGTTCACTGGAAATAACCAAGTCACTGATACAACATGTGATAATATCCTCCACTAAAGAGGTGATGTTTTCACCCCTTTCTGTTTGTCTGTTGGTTGGTTGGTTTAAAAGCAAGATCACACAAAAGCAATCAAGCAGAATTCCACGAAACTTAGTTTAAAAAATATGGTATGGTTCAGGAAAAGGACCAATTACATTTTGGTGTGGATCCGGACCAGAGAAAGGACATTTTTCAACATCTTCACTGTTTTCCCAGGGAATAATTCATGGAACTTCAGGCACATTAGAGTAACTGATATCTATAGACATGACCTGCAGGTAAAACCCAGAGGATTGACTCTGTAGTTTACCCAAAGTTTGCCTTTCATACATGCACAACTAGGCGGTCGGTTCTCTGCACAGACATGTTCACAATAGCAACCAATTCTCCACATTATTCAGGAGACAGAGACAGGAAGTAACTCCACTGTGGAGATCATGTGATTTTCTTCACACATACACCGTCGTCAGCTCTTATCACCTCAAACTCTCCAGACATCTTCGTCGGTGTCTTCTACATGTGTGACTCAACTTTTTCACCTGGAGATATTTCTTTTGTTTTTGTTATTTAAAAAATTTGTCTTTCCCGTGTTTGAAGCGTCATCAAACCCCCCCCCACACACACACTTGCTCGCTGTGAATCCAGAGGGGGAACCCCTGCTGTGTTCTCACATCGACTTCTGCTGGATTTCTATTGACATTATAAAAGATGGCCATGCAGAGAGAAAGTCTTTCTTTAACATTGTGAGATTGGGCTTTTTTCAACATTTTCATTGATTTCTCAGAAAATGATTTGTGGCTTCTGATGACTGATATTTGGTGCAGATCCAAATAAATATCAGGATCTAGTGACTTTAAATGTGGTTTCATAAGGTATGCGCTCTATTGAGAGCCATTCTAGTTTTAGAATATATACTGTGCTGTGAGACAAATCTCAAAATATAGCACCAGCAGTTAAATCAACACTGCATAATTACATTCCTTTCATTGATGGCACAGTTCAGAGAATGCAAAATTGAAGCGATGGTTGTGTTCTGCGGCACACAAATACTTCAAATGTCAGGAGTGTTCTGCAATCGTTCTCTACCCCGAGTCAGCCCATTGTTTGCAAAGCATCCAGCACTTCTTTGGTCTGCCACTTATCAGCCCCCCTCCTCGACGATCGCACAAATACAAATCAACCCTTACCTCATTTAAGATGAAAGAGATGAGGTGGAGAAGGAGAAGTGGCAAAAGGGAGATGGAAAGGGAGGGATGGTGGTGGAGAGAGAGATGAGACGTGGTGGTGAGAAACTGGGGGAATTTATGCCTCACTTCACTGCACACAATTACCATAATTCATGCGTTAAAGTTGGCATGGAGAACAGTGCGGGTCAGTCTCGGGGTCAACTCTCACTGCTATATTCCATTAGCAACCTCTACACACATTTGCCAATCAATTACACCTCACACAGCACATAATGATTGATTATTTTGAAGCTGGCTAAAAGCTGTAACACCAAGGCTAAGGTGAAGCCCAGAGGCCAATCCTTTAACAAACAACATTTGTGGAGTGTTGATGAGAAGTGTGTGGACTTCAGCAGTGTCTGCCCATCAAATTCCACAGACCGACACTGAATTGTTTAGAAATGAAAAAAGCTGCGTAAAAAGAGTTTGCTTTGGTCACAACTTTCTTCTTTGTTTGGCCTCTTCTTTGTAATTCAAAGCTGTCTGACAGATCTGATAGCTTTGTGCTCCATGAGCAGGCAGCAACGCAGCACTCGCTCAGGTACACCACATTACAGCAGTCTCTGTGGAAACGAGCGCCTCCCTCCCGATTCTCATGTCGCCCTGTGGCTGTGTTTTACAAGACTGATGTCATCCTCGTTATGCAAACAAACCTGACAAGTCTCATCATGAGCGTGTGCTCTTCCCACAAAATTTGACTCGCACTTCAGTGAGCTTATGGTTTGCTTATGCACCGTGTTTGTCATGCTCGAGCCTGTATTTTCTATCCACTTGTTGTCCAGACCTGCATCGACATGGTTTGGTTGAAAGACTGCAGTTGTTTGTTGCAAAAATGTGGGTGTCTGCAAGGAATAACCTCTCAGGACATTATTTGCAGCACAAACATATTTTATAAATGAATAGAGGATAATTGGAATATGCAAACACTTAGATCCAACTTCCCTGTATGACTCTGACATTTGCTGAGGCTCTGTGTAATAACCAGACAGAATGTGTTCTCTTAGATTCTGCTGAATCTTTTCCCTTTTGTCCAAGTTTGAAATGGACAGCATTTACAGTGTCCAGACTGAGGTTCTGTCAGTTTGATATGTATTGAGCTGTTGCAGGGACACCTCACTGTGTCTGCCGGAGTCTGGATTTCCTCCAGCCCGTGACTGACATGTGGCATGATGCAAATGTTTGTAACGTGTCGAGGAAATCTTAACTGCAACACATCTTAAAATAAAAAAGGGTGCCCTCTCTTGACACGGACAACATGAGCAAACTAGACAACAAATGGAAACAACTTATGTGCACAGTGTCCTTGTGTTTCAAACATACACATCAATAGCTCTGATACTTCTCATTAGGGCTCTGTACATTCATGCTTTTTTTTCCTTTTTCTAGTGCATGTCGGTGTCACCGCCCCCCCTATGCTCCCTTCTCTCTCTGCTTTATTACTCCTGGTGCCCCTGGTTGCTGCGGCTGTTGGTGTGTTGCTATGGAGACAGAAACAAATTTCTGATCATGGTGAGTCTTCCGGCGTTTTCTCTCTTTCTTTTTTTTTGACAGCTTTCCATGTTCCGTCCATCTTCGGGCCCTATCGGCCTCTGAGTGATGCGGGCCGTGACATCCTCTGGGGTTGCTGTAATGAATCTGCCCCCAACTCCCTCCATGTGCAGCTGATTGTGTGTGTCAGACTGTACTGGTGAATATCCTTCTGTGCTCTGTGCTAGATATCGAGTATTCGCTGTCTGTCCAGTCGGGTGAAGTAGAAAACATCTATGAGAATCCTGATGATATCAGACAGGTACATCATCCAAATAGTGAATTTTCCCTCCTCATCTTCCTCTTATTTCCCTCACCTGTTGTGCCTTGTCACAACTACACACTTTTCGATTTTTGCTTTCCTCCTCCTTTATTTTTTCCTCCTCTGATTTACACTATCACTCCTTCTCTGTCATTTGCTGCTCATTAAACCTCTTCTTTGCTCTCTCCTCCCTTCCCAGCAGGGTCCTCCCCAGGGATCGGTCTACATGGTGAGTTATTGTGCACACACACACACACACACAGGAGTGGTGCATACAATACTCCAATGCATACAGACTCTCACAATGCAAAGATCCTCGTTCCCACTCTCCTGAAGCTGTCTTACTTCACACTCGCAGTCTTCTCCTCCAATCTGTCATCCCCTCTCGGTTGCCTATCAACTGTCACACTTACATTAGTGGTATTAACAAATCAATCTCATTACACAATAGTGGTGATGCAAATACCATGCATCTGTCTCTTTATCCTCCTCTTCACTGTCCCACTCCATGTCTCTCCCCCCTTTTTATCATCTTCATGCCAGGATTTGAAGCCGAGAGGAGAGGATGATGTCTATAAGGAACTGGAGCGGTAAGCAAGAAAGGCTTTGCATCACCTGTATGCTTTTGTATGCTAAACTCTGTGTGTGTGTTTGGTTTGCTCTGTCACTCAATTGCCCCTGCACATTCTCCTCACACTCACCAATCACGCCGGCCTGAACATCACCCTGGCACTGGGGCATCATATCACGCCACGTGCTGACAGGCATGCGCTCCATCTCCCATGTGCTGTGGCTGCGTGGGCTGTTTGTGTGTTTGCCGTTTAAGGAAGAATGAAACAGACTGGAGGATGGGAGATTTTTTTTGTGCTCGAGTTTGTCTTTGTGCCCTGTTTTCAGATACGAGCAGTGTCAGAGCTGATCACCTATACCCACATCTCATCCTCATCCAGCTGTCACATCTACTCAGCCCCCATCTGCAACAGAAGGGCTTTATAAACAAAAGTAACAACTGAATGTCTGAGTTGGGACTTATAATAATAATAAAAAAACTTCAGTGCTTCAGGGAAATGCAACTCAATTGTTGTCTCAGTGTTTTAAATTTAATACAGATTTTTTTATTCTCCTGTATTGAGAAGAGGGGGAAAAGATTTTCTCATAAGGCTGTAAAATGTGTTCTCAGTGTGTTTGAGTTAATGTATGATATTGTCTTATTCACTTGGTGCCTTGACTCTTATTGTGAAGTATTTGTTATTCTATTGTTATTTCTCTCACTATTTGTGTTTAAAGTTGTTGAGGATGTATTCAGAGACTTTACTTTGTATGAGTAGTAATACCAAGCTACGAAAATACTTAGTGTAGGTAAATGTCATAATTTAAAATCCTAAAGTAAAAGCACATTATAGATGCAATGTTTAAGTACTAATCTTTCTTTTTTTTTAATTTGACATCGCAGGAAAAAACAATGGCATAACATGTTTTTAGCTGTGAACCCTGAAATGTGTGAAATAAAACATAACAAAAATTGAAATATTCAATCAAGAACAACTACAACAAAAATAATAATAATGTATTGATGGTGATTATGATTATTGTTGTTATTATTATTATTAGTAGTAGTAGTAGCAGTAGTAGTTGTATTAATACCATAACAAAATACAGTAACTCAAATATTTTTGAATATGAAAGAGCAGAGCTAAGGAACAGGGTACCAAATATAATCAACTGATTTTTTAGGCATGTACAATTATCCAGCATTGTATTCAAGTACAATATTTAAGAAAATATAATTAATTTCCACGACTACATTAACATATTATTATTAGTAGTAGCAGTAGTAGTAGCTGTAGTGGTAGTATTAGACCATAAGAAAATACAATAACTCATATATTTTTGAATATGCAAGAGTAGAGGTCAGGAACATGGTATCAAAAATAATGTACAGTACTCCAGTATTGTATTTAAGTACAGTAATGAAGTAAATACACTTGATCTCCACCACTGCATTTACATGTATACAGTTTTGAATAAATCTTGTTGGTTTAACTTTCTTGTCTCTAATAAAGTTTTTTTCTCCACAACCAATGAGTGTGTTTCGCGTTTTGGTTGTGTGGTCAGCGCAGGCTTCCGTACTCTTCGTAGTGGCAGAATGGCTAGCTGGCTGTGGTTACGCTGTGTTTTAGGGCCTCATCTGCAGCGAATTCACCGGACACCGGAACAATCTCGAGCCGAGGGCCGAGCAGGAAGAAGGGTAGGAGCGTCTGAGTGTCTGGGTGTGTGTTTAAAATCACCTGAGTGTGGGAGCAGAGCCGTGATTCCTGTCACAGCGACGACCCGCCTGCGGCTGCGGCCCGGAAGTGTCAGCGGTCTGTTATTGAAGCTCCGCTGTCACCGCCGCGGTCACGGGCGGTGAATGAATGAAGTGTCAGCGGCAGGTGGACCCTGACTTTATTATTCTACTGTAACACCATCAGAGAGTCTGACTGAAGCTTCGCTACATGTTGTCTCCAGAACTGTATCACACGTGTGCTAACGGAAGCTACAAATCAGCTGAGGGGGGAAACTGCCCAAACTAAAGTAGAAAAGCTTTCCGATGAACCGACAACGAATAATGACAACCACACACATTCATGTTAACTCTGGCAGAGTGGTGTGTAGTTGGAATATGTATCCCTCAGACATCTTTAAGTGACTGCAGCCAGTGCTACATGCTAAGCTAACGTTAGCAGCAGCACTGTTCCTAATTAGGAAGTGTCCCCTTCTGTTTCCAGGGATGTAGCTACCAACCCAGGATTGTGGAGAAACACACCGACAGCATCCTTGGCTGGGTCAGTATCTCCGTAAGACTGATCATTTCATGTGAATCAGATATGAGAAGTTCAGTCAGGTAATGTGTGTGTGTGTGTGTGTGTGTGTGTGTGTGTGTGTGTTTGTTTTCTCCCCCCAGGCTTCAGCTCTGTGGTCTCTGTCCTACTACAGCTCCCCTCTGCTCCTCTGCTATCTGTACAGGAAAGGTAGGTTGTATGATCTATGTTCAGGGAGAGACAGATTATTTCTATATTATCAAATCACAATTTGTGGCATAGAGCTTATCAAGGTTCACCATCCTCTGTCCTCATCAAGAGTAAGGAAAAACACAAAACCTATTAACAGAGGAAAATAACATGTGAGGGATCCCTGTGTAGCCTTAGAACATCAGCGAAATAACAGTCTTTACAACATTTAGAAGAAACAGTTTGTAACATAATGGAAAAGTGTGTCAGAGTTTAAAGTCTTTATACATAATAAAATGTCAGATAGAGATGAAGGGAGCTGCCTGTAGGAGCCGAGGATCAAACCAAGCCTCTTTTTTACCTGGACATGTAAGAGTAGAAGTCTCATTCGAGGGACCGGCAGTGTTTTTCTCTCCCTCTGTTAAAGCAGAGAAAATACTGCTGTGGGTTCTTCTTGGGAACTGCTGTGAGATTAATATAAATTGAAACAAGTGTATCATTCCAGTAAGACTGCACATCAATAGGAAGTAATTACGTGAGGTTGTGTTCTAATCCTTATTGTATAATTGAGCTCTGGATATTGATATGCAGATGGTTGCAGAGCAGTTGTCAGCCTGTAAATCTTTGTGTTGGTGCTGTTAATGAGGCTCGGCCCTGGCAGAGCTGTGGGGGACAGTGTAAACGTCTGTGTCACTGTTGCTGTTTGTGCTTTTAGGTTACATCTGCAGCAGTAAGTTGGTTCCAGTGAGTCAGTATTTGGGAACCGTGCTGGTGTGTCTTCTAGGAGTGGCCTGTCTAAGAGGTGAGGCTTTAGATTTCAGCTGAGACTGCTGTGACTAATTCAATAAATTCATCATTAGATATGATGTTGATGTTCAGATGATAATCCTGTGCAGGCCAATAAAATGTAATCATCACAGAGTCAGTTGGACAAGGTGTACAACCACAAAGCATACTAAACACACCCTTGAAGCTTTGCAGCAATGTGTGTTTTTTGTGATGTGTTCATCGATCTGTTAATCTTTGCCTTTCCCTTCTCCTCGTCTCGTCTCTCCCTCAGGGTGGGGCAGATGGAAGAACTCAGAGTATCTCCAGTTTATCTCCATTCTTGAAGAAACGAAAAAAAATCACACTCCAGCAAATAAGGTGAAACCTCGAAATCTTTGAAACACAAAGCAAGAATTTACCCTTTGTACTAGTTCTTCAGAATTTGACTTGAAGCCCTATTCTTTGTTCTCTCATAAAGAAAAAGCTGAGGTGTTACGACTTTGACTTCTCACACTGGCCTTCAGATTTCAGTTGGACAGAAGTCAGCAATCCGTACGTTTTCGCTCTTATATCCAAATGGCCTTGTGTTCGCTGCAATTCTTTTCACAACTAATTCACTGTTCTGTGAAGTTAACCAACTGAATCCACTGACTGTTAAACGGTTTGTGGCTCCTTTGTTTCATTCTAAGCCTTTGACTTTGTGTGTGACAGGAAACTGTCCAAAGCTGGTGTCTCTCTGCTGAAGCCAGAGCCCAGATTAAGAGGAGCAGCAGACAGTGTCCTCAACTCTGTGCGCACTCTCCCATGTCACATCATCAGGTAAATGCAGTTCATACAGCAGGATCCAAAAATACAGACGGGAGAGGATTGCATCTTATTTCACCCTTGTCTTCTCATCTCTTTTTTACCAGTGAAATACAGTGTTAAATGGTGCAACAGTGTCATCATGTCTACTCTCTTCCTCTGCAGTTATCTTATTGTTCACACATTCGGGAGGAGGATGCTGTATCCTGGCTCTGTAGGTTTACTGCAGAAAGCCATGAGGCCCATGCTCCAGCAAGGCCAGGCTAGGCTGATCGAAGAGGTAAACACAATCACACCTTTTAACTGACAATGCTTGTTTTAATAAATAGCTATCACCATTCTCTGTCAATTTCCCTCCATTTTTTCACAGTTTGATGGCCAAAGGAACAAGCTTGTGGCTTGTGATGGGAATGAGATCGACACAATGTTTGTGGATCGAAGGAGAGACGGGGGACCAAACAGCCAGACTCTGGTAATTGTCTGCAATGGTTTTATGTTTTTGTGTCTTGGGCTTGTTCCAGGGTGCAACATAACTTCTGTTGCATGAAACGCATCACAAATTGTTCCTGAAATGTATGAACTGTGCCACAGGTCATCTGCTGTGAGGGGAACGCTGGCTTCTATGAGGTGGGCTGTATGAACACTCCACTGGAGGGTGAGGAGTATTCTTCAATTTTCATATTTATGTTCTATTAGTCTGAAACTGTATTTGAGTCAGATTTAAAGCTTCTGTTGATTTTGTAGGGGGCTACTCTGTGCTGGGCTGGAACCACCCTGGCTTTGGAGGCAGTACGGTGAGCAGCGTTATCACAGTTAATGCCATAAACACAGCTAAACAGTTTCACCCAGTCTGCACAAACAATGCAGGGTAAAAACAGTTTGTCGATATTCTGGTTTCGGTTGGACAGAGTTGCACAAGAGGGCAGGCAGAGTGCCACAGTAGATGATATCAGTAAAGTGGAACAAGAGATTATAAACATGTTAACCCTTTAGAAGTACAGTTGGTGGCTTGAGTGTTATTTTAACTGCCTGATTTATTTTTTCCACTTGGATCTATTTGCCAGGGAGTGCCATTACCCCAGAATGAGGCCAATGCCATGGATGTAGTGATCCAGTTTGCAACACATGAACTGGGCTTCCAGCTCAATGACATAGTCATGTATGCCTGGTCCATAGGAGGATTCACAGGTACACTACACCAGTACATCTTCAGCATGTTTTAATGCTGTAAATGTGACTCATCCTATTCTCTCCCTTATTTCCTCCCCCAGCCAGTTGGGCAGTGATGTCATACCCAGAGGTCCAGTCAGTAGTGTTGGATGCCTCGTTTGATGACCTCCTGCCTCTGGCCCTCAAGGTCATGCCCGACAGCTGGAGTGAGTCCTAGAGGTTAAAGGTCCTGAACATAAATCTGCATCTCCTCGATTTATTTCAATAACTGAGACTGTGTTCTCCCCCAGGACCGTTGGTGCAGCACACAGTCAGGCAGTACATGAACCTCAACAACGCAGAGCAGCTGCTCAAGTGAGTGGGAGAAGTTTATAGTGAAACTAATCATCATAAGAATATGATGATGCATCATAATACAATATAATGCGATGATGTGGTTAATGACTAACATAACTCCTCTTCCTCAAGATACCAGGGACCAGTCCTGCTGATCCGAAGAACTAGAGATGAGATCATCACCACAACGTAAGTGCCCACAGTCAATCTCTCAGTAAATATAGCAGCACAGTGCATTTTATTGTTTTAGGAACATTATGTGCAATCAAAGTGTTTTGATTAAATTAAAATGTTACCAGAAGCTTGTAAAATTTGCACCTGATAGGTTTTATGATATTCACTGTTCCAAAGCTATTTACAACTGCCTCAACCTCCCTAAGATGATGAGCTTTGGGCTTTGAAGTGCCTTCTATTTAAAAAAAAAAAAAGTTCACAGCAAAGTTCTATGAATATTATATTTCAGTAAGAAACTTGAGCTGAATGGTATGATAAATAACCCTAACCCCGTCCCTCAGAGAACCTACCTCCACCAACAGTCCCCTTATGAAACTACATTTAAATTCACCACATCAAGTTTTTTATTTCTATCTTGAATTTCACACACTCAATCCTCTAAACATTCCTCCTTACTATTCCTTGTGTCCCATCCCTACACAAAATGTCATTGAAAACGGTTGGAAGTTTTAACATAATCCTGCCAACCAACAAACAAAAAAACAACTACCTCTTGCGCTCACCACCATTGTGGTTTCGTAGAGGGAAGAAATCTCTAAATTTACTCCAACACTGTTTACTGTTCTCCAGGGGTCCAGAGGACGTCATGTCCAACAGAGGCAATGACCTCCTGCTCAAACTGCTGCAGTTCAGGTGAGTCTCAATGTTTAATTCTCAATAGTCCAACTTTTGCATCTGCTCTGCTTGGACTTTTTGAGTGACATGTTTTTTCTGTGCAGGTATCCTAAAATAATGACAGATGAAGGGATCAGAGCTGTCAGACATTGGCTGGGAGCCTCTAATCAAATAGAGGAAGGTGAGTGTGTTCACACCATCAACATTTCATAGACTGCATATAAAGATGGACGACATGACACTTTCCCAAAAGTGGAGCCAAAGCTTCTCAATCACCCCCTGGTGGCTAGCTGCAGTATGGGTCATAAAACGTTAGTGGATGGTCACTATAAAAAAAAAAATATTTGTCAACTATATTTTTCTCAAAGAGAAAGTAAGTAGTTCTTTTCTCACTGATGTATGTAAGGGATATTTGTGGGAGGAAGTGGAGGTGAGTGGTCCATCTTAATATTAAGTCTATGGTTGGATTAATTATAATTTCTCATTTTGACTCTGTCAGAGTTGTGTAAAATAGAATAAATGAATGTAAAGCGCATCATTGTGTAACGCCAGCTCACTCTTGCCCTCCAGCATCTGTGTACAGTGGTTATGAAGTGGACGACGACTGGTGTGTGTCTGTGCTGCAGTCATATCAGGCGGACAGAGATGCTTTGTTTCCATGGAGTGTTGGTAAGCCCCGAGTTCCTTTCACATTTAATAGGCAAATTAAACTTCACACAGCACAGCCCTCGTAGCTGCATGTATCACCTCCTAGTGTTCCTATCTGGTCTGACACACTCTTACTGTTACCAGGTGAGGATATGACTCTGGAGGGAAGGCGGCAGCTGGCTCTTTTCTTGGTAAGGAAATGATCTATTGTTAACCATGCTCTCCATCTCAGCGGGTACACTAGTTTTTCTTCCTGTCTGGGTTAAAGGGCAGCCACCTGTGGTCTTTATCTCTGGTTCTTCCCTTCACACGTACAAAGTCTAATTTCCTTTTCTACAATAAGCCCCCATTTACTTGCTTTAGGCTCACCTTCCCCTTCTCTCACACTCCACAAAAAAAAAAGAAAACGCATCACAGCTACTCGCAGACATCATTACTGCTGAGAAACACTTTCCCGGTTGCCATAGCAACCAGCTCACCTGTGCTCTCAGGTTGACTGGTGTAATATATTTCACCACGCTCAGCTTATTGAAGTCATTTAACATCAAACAAGAGGAGTGCCATCAATTACAGCTAATGCTGTGCTTTTCCTCCCCGGGTAATGCCTTCTGAATTGGACTTTATTCACCTCCCCATGTAAACCCTTAAGAGATGGGAGAGATGTGCGCCAGACACACCGAACCTAATATAATCAAGTTCTGCACTTTTTGTTCATTTCCCTCCCACACCTCTCATTCTCAATTCCTCCTCCGTCCCCACTCTCTTTTCTGTCTCTCTCTCCAAGGCACGGAAGTACATGCGAAACTTTGAGACAACACACTGCACTCCTCTCCCCGCCTCTGAGTTCCACTCACCCTGGAGACTGTGAAGAAAGAAAACAGGTGGATGGATGAGAGGAAAAGAACAGCCCGCGGTCAGCGTGTGTTCTTGGCATGTTGTGAATGTATTACTGTGAGTTCTCCTCTCTGCAAGACAGATTTATTGTCATATATTGCTGCTGTGGTGGCATCCGGAAAGATCTGGTCTACTCTAACCCGGCCAAAAACTTGCAAACTATAGTACATCTTTTCTTGTTAAGGTTAGTGTTTAGTCATTTTTTTTAGTGTTCGTTTCCTCAAAAAGAAAAGGATGCATTTGAAGTAAATGCACAAGCCATCACTCACTCCTTCCATTGTTCCCTCTTTGGCTGTATTTGTAAAGAAACACCAGGGAGTAAACTAATACACAACCACAAGTTAATATAAATATTGTTGATGTTTAATCTTTAGAAATGCAGCCAGACAGTTTAGGCTTTTCAGGTTTTATTTTTTTTTTCTGTGGCCACTATCTTTCTGAACAGAG
This sequence comes from Paralichthys olivaceus, assembly GCF_024713975.1. Classification (NCBI taxonomy): domain Eukaryota; kingdom Metazoa; phylum Chordata; class Actinopteri; order Pleuronectiformes; family Paralichthyidae; genus Paralichthys; species Paralichthys olivaceus. The sequence goes on from NC_091105.1 coordinate 8,053,876, forward strand.
CTATGCTCGAAAAAGGTTCTATTAAATAAGTTGAATAAAATGTTTGACATAAGGGACTGAATTAGTTGTTTGTTGCTTGATGAAAGGTTTCAACAAATTGCACATAATATACTCTCTCACTGAACACAATTTTCAACCTTAAGAGCTTTATTGAATTCCCTTCATAATATGATCTTGAAAAATTAATATGAAAAGTAACTTGAAAGAAGTGGAAATAAATCCTGATGAAACCTCACTCAGGGGGAAGGTTGCATCATTTTCCGGAAGTTGTCCGTGGCGTCCGTCACTTTCTCAAGTTCAGTTTGACTCTGCCGTAGCTGCGGAGAAAAGGAAGCGATTATTTACCAGGAGTTCACATCTTTGCACCCGGAGAAACCCTGCGGGTTAAATTTAGTTCTCCCACCTTCTCGGCATCCTGCTCCTGCACCTTCGCTGGCACCTTCTCCTTATAGTCGCTCTTCGCCATCTTCTCTCTCAGTTTAGCCATTTGTTTTTCCAAGTCACCTTTCTTTGTCATTAGCTTCGCCACTTCCTTCTCCAAATCAATGAGACCCTGAAGAAATAAAAGATGAAGCGAAATGAATGACTAATAAAATCTACAATCTGGTTATTTCAGGGGAAACAGTGGAGCAGACCTAGTTAAATATTCATATCATATGTACCTTGATCACTTCAGAGTGATGTACATTTATACTCTTAACTCTTATTCAGGTCAAGTTAATTTGACCAATGTGGAACCTTAAGATCAAATGATAAACGACTAAAGTCATCCACACTAATCTATTTGCACATCACAGATGAGAGGAACCAAACAGATCACCAGCCCTCACCTTGAGCATAAGGTTGACAGTACATCTGTCAGAGGCAATAGCCACAGCACAGCCTTCTGGGACGGGCTGGTTAGCTGTCAGAGGGATGATGGCCTGAGAATGTGACAAGGTCTGAATCTGCAGACTGAACTTCTGCACCAGGGAAGCAGTAGCAGAGTCTATGCACTCGAGATAGCCTGGGAGAGACGGGTGCAAAGTGAAGGTTAGGCATCATTTACGTACTTAAATAACAATATACATAAAAGATTCAATATACTGACTGTTTTACTGAGAACATTCGTGTGAACAGAAGAGAAACTGTTCCATATGTCACATGAAAGAACAACAGTGACAAGGAGTAACTGATGTGTGTGCTTCTGCTAGCGGAGTTCCTGGAGTGGTGTTTCTTATTTCCCGTGTGACTCATACACAAAGATTTGAAGTGCGAATGTTTTCAGGCTCATAAGTAAGAGTAACAAAACCACAAAGTCAAAACACTGTTAAAGTCCTGCATTAACTAAATAAACAATTTCAGTAAAATTGGCTTCTTCGGAGAAGTAGAAGTACTCCTACACTAACCCTAACTCCTGTTGTGTAACCTATCACTAACCTGTTACAGATGCATTATTGTGTAAACATGCTGTTTTGTAATTTTATCTAATTTAATGCTGCTTGTTTATAAACTCAACATGGTTGTTAGATCAACTCTTTCTTAATAAAAGTATTAGAACCCGACCGATTTATCATTTAACGACGATCCTGCAGTGTTTGAAAAAGTTTTCATCAAAAGAGGGCTTGGGTAAAATGTTATGAAGAGCCATCATTATGTTACGACCATAATAGCTAATTGAGATGAAGTACAGTTGGCCTTGAAAGAAAATTTATTTTGTGTAATAACTCACAGTCAGCTCGGGTCTTGTTCAGGTTGTAGTCAGCTCTGAGTGAGCGGATGGTCTTGACCACAGTCATAACAAACTCCATGTCACGGTCGATCTCCTCACTTTGCCAGCAGAACTACAATGAAAGAAATTAAAATGTATCACTCTCAAAGACTTGACTCGACTTCTGTTTGTATATTGGTGAGTTTTAACACAACCCTCTGTTCTCAAACTCACCTCCTCTGTGTCGGGGTAGGATGTGACACTGATACTGGGGGGGTCACTCTGAGGTAGTCTTCGTGGAAGCCTCTGGTAGAGCTCCTCAGTGACGAAGGGCATCAGGGGAGCGAGGAGGCGCAGACCGACCTCTAAGCAGGTGTAGAGGCTCTGTCTGGAAACCAGGGCTTGTCTCTGGCTGGCGTCGTCTTCCTCAGCTTTACTGAACACTGGTTTCAAACTTTCCTGGAGATCAAGAGGAGGAGAACAGGAGATGAGAGAAAAGTAGTGGAATTTTGTATGCTTCATTTAAGACACCATAGCCCTTTGTTGAACTTTTTACACTTCGTCACAAGGTAAATGGACCGTGGCTGCTCAGTGTCTGAATGGTTCTTACCAGGTAGACATCACAGAGCTCGTACAGCCAGAAGTTGTAAATGGTGGTGGTGATGCCCGGGAAGTCGTACGCTTTAAAGCTGGCGTCGCAGAGGCCGACAGCAGCGCTCAGTCTAGACAGAATCCACCTGTCTGACACACTCTCCTCTCCACACAACTGGGAGGGAACCATGGCAAAGAGGAAATGTTCAGATTCAGTTAACATGACACTTGTACTTGTTACCTCCCAGATGTCAACATGTAAAAGCCTATGAATACAAAACAGGGCAGCAAACTATACCCCCAGACAAATACTGAGAAAAAAAACAGTTTTACTAAGCACTGACTTGCTCACAATAAGGCTCATATGTCACTGGATGAATATAAAAAATATAGTGCAGTGTTTCATTATGTTCTGTTTGTCCTTCATCTCTTCTCCTGGTCTCACCTGGGCTTTCTCTGATGGCACAAAGTTGTCTCCCAGACTCTTCATGGCGAACTTGACAGCGTTCCACAGCTTGTTGCAGAAGTGACGGTAACCCAGGATGCGGTTGACATCCAGGTTGATGTCTCTGCCTGAGGGACACAAAAAGGAACAAACGATCATTCAGTAAGCATTAAAAACTGACAGGACTGAAATGCTGTTTTTCCAGTATTTTGATATGTTTTGTGAATTTAAAGCAGAGATGCAGGCCGACGGCCAACGCAGGCAAGAGAGAAGAGAGGGTAAGAGCCACAGAAAAGACAAACAAGTTCACCTTGGCTTGTGTAGGCGCACAGGGCAAAACGGAGAGCATCTGTGCCACACTCTGGGATGCCACTTGGGTAGTCTGACTTCTGGCCCTGCTTTGCCTTCTCCACCTCCAAAGGATCCAAGTTGCTGTCTGTCAACTGGGCGTGAAGACCCTGGAGGGTAGAGAGAATAAAGTGGAATGTCACCACTGAAAAATAAAACAATGGGTTGTCTCGGGAACGAGAAGCCCCTCTCGGCTGCTTCTTGATGCCTTAATTGGACGGACAGGAAAGGACCTTGTAAGGAAAAGTTAAGGGTGAAGTGCAGTTCACTACCAGTCCTTCAGTGCCCTCTAGAGGACGGTTCTGCTTCCTCTGACGGAGCAGTTTCGCCTCCAGCTGGTGGAGAGATTGATGGCCGCAATAAAAGCTTGTTGGAAGCGGAAAAAGGTGCTTAATAAAGCTTACATAAGGATATTGGCCCCAGAGGAGCAATGAGTGTGTGGCGACCATGTAAAAGACAACTCAAATGGGAGACAGGGAAGACTGCGTGTGTCGGTGTGTATCTGAACATGCATCAAATCGTGATAAGGATTTACCTCCAGGGAGATTCCTGTAATGACATCCAGGGGGTCAATGACGTTGCCTAGAGACTTGCTCATCTTCCTTCCGTGGGCATCCCTCACCACCGCATGCAGATAAACCTGTGAAAAGAAATCATTACAGAGTCACGTCCAGTTAATAAAACTAAAATCAGATTCTGTGTTACGTATCGGTTTTGACAGTTTTGATTGGTCTCACCTCTTTAAAGGGCAGCTTGCCCGTCAGTTTGAGGCCCATCATCACCATTCGGGCAACCCAGAAGAACAGGATGTCGTGGCCCGTCTCCAGCAACGTGCCGGGATAGAACACATTCAGGTCCTGGTTCTAAAGGAAGACCACAACATTTATGACGGAAATACACTGATGAGCACTGTCTAAATTTTTATATGAACACTTTAAAATATTCTGAAGTGGACACAAACCAGTTTATCGCATTTTACACCAGATGCAACAAATGCAGGTATATACTCTTGTATAGACCCTGTGCATGTTTGCATGCTTCTACCTTTACAGACACATTGGTGCACATTTTTTTCAAGAAATGTGACTGAAATGCATTTGCTAAAATAATGAATTATGGGAAATGTAGTTTGTTTTTCAGAGCTCTTATCATGCAAAAAAGTTTTTAAAGTGGTATTTAAGGCAATTGCTGACGATCTAAGCAGTGAGAGTGATATTAAAGCAGATTATAGCAGTGTTTCGTTGCTAAAAGGGTTAAAAGATAACTTCAACGATTTGCAATGAAAGCCAAATTCATGTCTCTTTGCTTCGGAGGATAATATATTAAAATGTTTGTAAATGGCAATTTGATCAGGTTTTAGGGGTGGTTGTTTCCAAATAATCTTTAGTTTTTACAGTTCGTTTTTGTTCTGCACCTGAGGTTAGCGTTTTGATAATAGTAATATCGACTGCAGATAGACGGAGTGAAGGGCCCTTTGTGTCAGTAGAAAGCTGACAGACCTCATTCTTTTACCTCATTAGGCCACCCGAAGATAGAGAAGGGGAAAATGCCAGAAGAGAACCAAGTGTCCAGAACGTCCTCATCTGAAACGCAGGGACAAAAGTTATCTAATCTGTATAAATGTAGCAAAGAATGAATTAAATTAGGTGAATCAGTGAAGTGGCATAACATGATCTGATTAAATAATCTTTATGGCCGTTGTGGTAATGAGATTGCTGAATGAAAAGCTGTTCAATCTTACCCTGTCTGAGGGTGATTTTGTCAGCAGACACATTGAAGCGTTTTGCTGCCTTGTCTCTGGCCTCCTCCTCTGATCTCCCACTCACCCAGTAGTGACCGTCCATGTCCTAAAGAACAGAAAACGCAAAAAGAGAGGGAAATAAATAAAGGAAACTAACGATTCATACAGAACGAGACACATTCTGAAAACCTTGACACTATTAACAGACATGGTCTTACCTCTCCTGGTTTCACAGAGGGATCATTGACAGTGACGAAGTAAGCAGGGATTCGATGACCCCACCACAGCTGTCGAGAGATGCACCAGTCCCTGAGAGGAAGATGGATGGATAACTGAAGGACTCACTGCACACTTCATAAATCACAGTAATCTATTGCCCAGAGCTGAAACAATCAGTTGATTCATTTAAACCAGTTGATCAACAGAAAATTAATCAGCAACAATTTTGATAATCAATTAATAATTTCTGTGACTTTTAATTTAGCAAAAATTACAAAACATTATTTGAGGATTTGCAGTTTTACTTTCTCTTATGTGCCAGTAGATTTAGAGACTTTAGGTATTTTCATTTCTATTTAAAAACCTGACCCATACCTTTGTGTAAACTAGGTGAGATACAAACAAACAGACGAAAACATGACGTTGTTGGTGGAGGTAATTACCTGATGTTGTCCATCCAGTTGAACCACGTCTTCAGGTGGTGATCGGGGATGATTTTGAGTCGTCCCTCTCTGACGGCGTCCGCGGCCTCCTTCCCCATGTCTTTGCAGTTCACGTACCACTGTGGCTTCAGCAGCGGCTCCACGATATCCTTGGAACGACTGATGGAGTAGATGCACATTGTGGCTTAAAAGATGATCCTGAATAGGTAAATAAAACCTAAAACACTAAATGAATTATGTTTGACTTATTCACACGCTAAGTCACCTTTACCTGCAGACTGGAACGACCATGGGGTTATCTTTGATCTCTTTAAACTGGCCTCTATCCTTCAGAGCCTGCAACACTGACTTCCTGGCCTCAAAACGCTTCATGCCCTGGGGGACAGAAAGAAGTTCAAAACTGAAAAATGAAGAAATGAAACTGCTGCGCCGGGCAAACTACAAAGAGGGATGACTTTTAGTGTCACACTGGAGATAGCCTCATTGCAGGGGGAAGGACGATAATGAGACAGTGTACCAGGAAGGGAGGAGGCACATTAATGAGCAGGCCATTCTCATCCAAGATGTTGATGAAGGCCAGATTGTGTCTCTCTCCAACCTCGTAGTCATTATGGTCATGAGCCGGGGTGATTTTGACAGCGCCTGAATAGAAAATGGTGCAGAGGGACATGAGAGGTGGAAAAGAGAAAAAACAACAACAGCCATAATGAGGAAAAGTGACTTAACGATTTGTTACTGTTCACAGTACACTCTAGACCGACAGACAGCTCTTCTTCTCCTGTAACAGCGTCTACCTGTTCCAAAGCTCATGTCCACAAAGTCATCAAAGACAATCGGCATCTTCCGGTCACAGAAGGGATGCAGCACCATTTTCCCCTTCAGATGCTGATATCTGGGGTCAGTGGGGTGGACAGCCACAGCCGTGTCTCCCAGCATTGTCTCGATACGAGTCGTGGCCACAATCACTTCCTCGTCTACAGAAACGAAAAGAGGACGAATGGAACAGAAAAACAGAATTACTCGCGTGGAACAAGATTTCTTTGTTCAAAACCTTTTTTTTTTTAACCCACAAGCTCACGCACCTGAACCATCCACCTTGTATGCGAACGACACCAGGACCCCGAACTCCACTTTCTCTTTGTAACCAGGTACAGGCAACAGAGTCCTGCCAGTGAGCTCCTTCTTATCCACCTGCAAACCAATCAGAGGATTTAATCAGGAGAGGACACCATGGTCAGCACTGACTGTTTGAATCTGTCCGTTACAGTCTGCTTACAGGGTTAATGAAGTAGGGCTTCGTAGATTCGATATGAATACTAAAATTATACTTTTATCACCCTAATTCTAAAATTATTATAACATATTTTGCACCTTGATGTGACTTCAAGAGTCAAGAGTTGAACAGTTTGTTTTTTTCGATAGATCATCATCTATCTAGATAAACAGGTAAGACTGATTGATATTTAACCAAAATGCTTAAATCAGAGAGTAAAGTAAATAACTTGCCTCTATGTCAGAGATGGCAGAGTTCAGTGAGCAGGACCAGTTCACCAGCCTCTTGCTCCTATAGATCACATTCTCTTCATGCATGCGAATAAAAGCCTCTTGGACGGCATAGGAAAGTTTCTGGAGGTAGAAGAAAAACGGTTAATACGTGAGAACAAGAAATAATTCTTTTAAATGTTATTAATATAGGTTTAGGGATTTCAGAGAAAAAAAACCTCACAGAGTCCATGGTGAAGCAGGCTCGGTCCCAGTCCAAAGAGGAGCCAAGTTTCTTCAGCTGGTGGTAGATACGGTCTCCTTTTCTAAAAAGGCAAAACAGTCATGTTTGATTTTCATTTTTATTCCAATATTGTCCACACAGGTTTCAACTCTTCCTCAACTCACTCATTCTTCCACTTCCAGACTTCCTCGATGAAGTTTTCCCTGCCCAGGTCATGGCGGCTCATACCCCTCTCTCTCATCAGCTTTTTTTCTACCACCACCTGGGTGGCGATGCCAGCGTGATCACAGCCCGGGTTCCACAGGGTGGTCTCGCCTCGCATCCTGTGCCTGGAGAATTTCAAACATGCCGTCAACAAACACAAGAGTCTTATTAAATACATGACTATTTTAAGGCTACTGCCAACAGTCCATCTGCGGCTACCATCTGGTGAGACTGTCCTGAATGGCGTTGGTGAGGGCGTGACCCAGGTGAAGTGAACCAGTCACGTTAGGTGGAGGGATACACATCATGAAGACGCCACGAGGATTCTGCTCACTAATGCTCTTCCTCTGCAGAATATAGAATGAGAGAGAAACGCGGTTATCAATGAAAAATGTGACATTATTTTACTGTAGAGACAGAGGGGGGAGGACTTTCTTACCCCATACTCAGGTTTGAAGAATCCCTGCTTCTCCCACCATGGATACCAGGCAGCCTCCACATACTGAGGACTGTAGGCGTCAGGAAGGGGGCTAACGACATCTGACACCAGCAAAGAAAAAGAGAGGGGTTGGAAAAAGGGCCTGGAGCTAATTGTGATAACTGCATTCTGCTTATTATACATTTTATGACATGTTGTGTTAACTTTTCGCAGCCCTCTAAAACAATTATCTACTCCTGAGTCTTCAGGAGTCTGTAAGAAATCTATTTGTGCAATCATCTGCACAGCAGCTCTCTTAGAAGTTAATGTCTTTTAGAGGCTGAATGCTCCTTTTTTCCAGTCGATATAGTGACCACAGCAGCTTCCCTCTGCAGTGATGCTGAGTGTATACCTCTATTACATAGAATCCCACCTTCCCATTGAGATTAATCACCTTTTTTCTCCCCGGAAGGAGTGGGGACATTGTATGTGATCACACCCAACTCTTTCTTTTCAGGTTTGGCTTTTTTCTGTAGAAAGAAAACAGAACACACACAAACTGCTATCAAGCAACCCATGTAAATATCTGTTTTATATCTGTCCATATTTTTGTTTTTCAATCTTTTCAAGCTTCTGTTTTTGACGGTAATCTTTACCTCGGTTGGTGGCTGTATCTTTTTCTTCGCCTCCATGTCCTTCTTCTGTTGGAACTTTTCCAGCTTTTCTCTCTTCTTTGCTTCCTTCTTTAGCTGAGCTTCTGTCTTTGGAGGACCTGAGGAAGAAAATGTCCCAGAAAAATCAGACGAATGTTTACAACAAAGAAAGAAATATCCATGAACTGTAGCACAGAGCCTCCTGACCATTAGCTGTGGCGTCAGCAGAGTCAGCAGCAGGACTGGCATTAGCAGTTTTAGCATCTGTAGCAGCGTTCGTCTTCGGTGTAACAGGCACCATTTTCTCACACAGAGTGATCTTCCCAAACACCTTTAGAAACTGTGGCTGATTAATGCAGGTTGTAAACCACCTGGTAACACTGGGCAAGACTTTCCTGTCTGGTGGCTCCAGGGCCTAAAAATAAGAAGAAAAATGTGATCACAATATGATTGGCTGATATCAGGCTAGGGGACAATAAGAACCTATGTAGGATAACCTGTAAAACAACAAGTTGTTGCACAACATACTTACATATTTGAAAGGTAGAAGAACAGCTGTAGCTACAGCCATGTCAGCCAGGGTGAGACTCTCTCCCACCAGGAAGGTTCTTGGTTCCAGTGCCTGATTGAGAACCTTAAGAACACGAAGCAACTCTGCACGAGAGCTCTGCTGGAGCTGAGAATGCACGAGTCAAACAGTCTCATCAAAACATCATACAAATGTCTATGACCCCATTCAGACCATCTGTCCTGAGTGATATGATCACAAGTGCTTATTGTTTTAACTGTGTGACGAATAATCTGTCCGGGGCCACATATGAAGATGAATGAGAAGTAATCTTTTCTTTTTTTTTTACTTTTCTTATAGCTAATAATTGTATTGGTTTAAGGCAGCCAGCACAACATCAACACCGACACTCACATATTGATTGATACCTCTCTTAAATTGGTAAAAGATTTCTTTACACCACAGCTGCATGAAATTATTTTAACTCCTCCTGACTACTCACACACTCACTCACTCACTCACTCACTCACTCACACACACACACACACACACACACACACACACACACACACACACACACACACACACACACACACACACACACACACACACACACACTCACTCACTCACTCACTCACTCACTCACTCACTCACACACACACACTCACACACACACACACACTCTCTCTCTCTCACACACACGCACACGCACACACTTTGATACCAGATGTGACGAGCCACTTGTGATGGGATCTCTCAGGACAGATGTTTGTACCAGGTCTGATCAGGTTCACATTAAGAATGTGGATACTCCTCTCACCTTCTTATCCATTGCCATCATCCCCATCAGTGGGAAGACCACAGCACAGGACACAGGAGTGAGCTCATTGTCTGCGAAGCTGAGCCACTGCCACACCTCGCTCTGTTGTTTGGTATCTACACCGGCTCTCTTACCCAGAGATGCCAGGTACCAGGCCACAGCACTGGCCCCGCTCAGGACAGCGTCACCCTCCCCAGCTCCCATTACCAGGGCCGGTCTGGAGCGGGCATTCAGGGACGCAGGAGGGTCCTCTGTGATGGTCCGAGGGCAAGAGGTTGGACAAAACTCTGCAGCCAGGAGGGCCAGAAGGCTCCTGAAGTCATCGGGGTGAGGGGACACATAGAGAGTGGCCATCTCTGGTGGAGAAACAGAAAGGATTGTAATGGTAAACACTGATTCTGACCCGAGCTCAGTTAATTTTCTTTGTGCTGCCAGCTATACAAAACAAATATGCCTGGCATTTTAGTACAGACATGGTGGAGAGGGTGTGTTCGTGTTGTTTAAACGCTCCAAACTGGTTATTTTGTTATTTCAGGCAACGTCAGAGAAGGTTGTTAGATGTGTAAACAAAGTGATGTGAACGTATTGCATAGAAAAGAACGTATTACAAAAAACCCTAAACACCATCGTTTCACAGTGTCAGACGGTGGATGGTTGGTTTCCGTCAACTGTCAAAGCCTGAGGAGAAGTAGTCCCAGGCTAGTTAGCTTAAGCTAATGATACTAACTAAACCCCAACTTTGGTGCAAACCATGAGCTCAAAGCGTCTTTACGCACAAAGTCTTCGCTTCAAAGTTCTCCTAGGGACCAATGTTTAAAATAATATGGGGCTTGTTATTCAAAATGATCCTAATCTGTCCTCCTACCTTTGAATGAACCAGAGACAGACGTCAGTTGAAGTTAGCAGACACGACAGAGCCACATGAGTCCTCTCTCCGCCTCCTTGCGTCTGATGCAAGAAACGACTTCCGGGTTTCATCCGCTACTTCCGTCAACAAACGGAAGTCTGTTCAAGTTTTATTATTTTAAATTATAAAATAACAACATCAACATGTGGCGGGAAAAAAGGAATACAGCCTTTATTTTTGTGTCATTAACAAAATATAATCAAATATCCGTCAATTCAGAAGATAAAATAATGTATTGTGCAGAAAGACACTTATCATATTGACTATACTGTTGCACAATTATTAATATGGAATTAATGATAGTATGTTGAGTATGTAAAAGCTGATTGTGGCTGTTTAAACTAGTCTCCAGTGTTTGTCTCATTTACAAAAATACTCTATATCATAGGATATACATTTTGCACCTAAAAGAGTTGCATACATAGAAATACTCATACAAGTACATCACATTTTTAATTTCAGATAATCACATGGTTTACATAAGCAAAAGACGCAATATAACTTTACACATCTTTATACATCTGGCTGAGTCCTTCTCAGCCAGATCCATAAAGATGGTATTTATATCAATACATGTATAAGTATTTGTGGTGAAGATAAATAACCACACATTTGTTATAGTCTTGTATCATTATATTATATTAGCTTTAATTGTTGTACTTCACTTGAGCTGGAGCTTATTTTAACTACATTAGATTATTTTTGGTAGTTTAATGTGAAACAAGATGTCATATTTTCTAAACTGATTGTGTAAATGAGCATAGTAACTAGTAACTAAAGTCAAAACAAAACAAACAAATAAATGTAGAACAGAAAAATACAGAATTTCAATTTGAAATGTGAGTAATTGTAGATATACACAGTAGTTACATTCAAGTCCCAAATCAGAGAAAGATACCAATGAATAGACAAAGATGAAATGATGTATGTTACTCTGGCAAACCAGACATTACTTTTATTCAAATGTACACATGCAACAAGTATCATACAAGAATCGTCCTGAACAATTACATCCAAAAGAACGGTGTGCACAGTGTGTTTACAGTTCACATGTGGTAATCCATCTATAACAACTAAGGCATCAGAGGACATCAAGAACTATTACTTTTGTGCAGCAGAAATTTACAAACCAAACCTGAAGAAAACTTATGAAAAGGTTTATTCCTGATGGTCTCATCTTCTTTCCTCCTTCACTCTGACTCCTGCCCAAACCCCTCTCTCACTGCACCAATGAGCATATCCATAATCCCCATAACGAAACCCCCTCCCAGCCTAAAAATATTAAACACTCCGTTTCCACTTCTCCATGTCAGCCTCCCCAACCCTCCACCTACAGCTTTGGCTTGACCGCCCATCTCTGACGCCACTGTGCCCACATAACCCTCGCTCTGCTCCCACAGCCGCCCTCCAAAGAACTTAGTCACCCACCAAGCATTATCCACCGCGTCGCCAACTACCCCCACCGTGTCCCCGGCCAGGGTCCCCATGCCGGTGACGCCAGTGTGGCAGTGACAGTACAGGGCTCCCAGCATGGATGACGCGCAGCAGTAGACACTGTAGACACAAGTTCCCCCAACACCGAGCAGCAGATCGGCAGCCGAGCCCATCCAGGACAAGAGGTCAGAGGTCACAAGGTGGAGCAGGGAGAAGGTGTCTCCGGGCAACGCAGAGAGAACTCCGAGGTCCTCCTGAAGAACATAGGTCACCTGAATCGAGATAGAGCAAGTGTTATTTTTTACAAGTGAGATAAAAAGCAATGAATAATGAAATGGCAAAAATACCTGAGGGAGTTTCATGAACTACGAGTTACACCTGTTTCTGACCAGACCTCATTCCTGACTGCTCTAACCACAGACTGAGGAAATTTGACTAAATGACTCTTAAATTCTCTGCTTTTTCTTTCATGAACTCTTACAAAAAATATTCCTTGGTTATCTCTAAGGAATTAATGAAAAACAAATGTCTTGTCTTTGCAGACTTTTCCCTCTTTTCACCTACATCATAATCAATTATTATCCTTGTTATCCATTATTTTGTATTTATGAAGTAAATTTAATAACCAAGTATTATGCAGGTGGGAAGTTGGAAGTTGGTTCAACTGTTTTTTTCAGTGTGGGGTATAAAAAGGTACATCTCAATATTTTTAAACTAAATAACTTGAGTACGAGTTCAAGTTTAAACAAAGTTTCTAAAAAGTTCAGAAAAATGTATCACCTGTCCAGGTAACTTTGTGACTGTGGAGATAACAGGGTACAGCGGAGCTTTGATAATGGACATGGTGGTGGAGAGGATGTAGACCAGAGTGCTGGTGGAATTTGTGTCTGTCTCCTGATCGTCCACAGTCTCATGGTCTGCTGAAGACTCAGGAGACTCTGATGTGACAGCTCCTGAACGCCTCACATCACCGTGCTCTTCCCTGCTGCTCGCTGATTCCACTGCATCTGCTGAGGTTTCCTGTGCAACTTCACCAGCTTCCTCTGCCTGAACAACTGGATTATTCTCAGCTTCAGTGTCTTGTCCATTTGTCTCAGCTTCAGTATATTGTCCATTTGTCCCAGTTTCAGTGTCTCTTCCATTTGTCGCAGTTTCAGTGTCTTGTCCATTTGTCTCAGTTTCAGTGTTTTGTCCATTCGTCTCAGTTTCAGTGTTTTGTCCATTTGTCTCAGCTTCAGTGTCTTGAGGATAAGTCTCCCCTTCAGTGTCTGGACCAGCTGTGTCTGAATCCACATCTGTGTCTCCCGTCTCTTCGCCAGGAGCATCTACATCCATCTTCTCTACATTTTCAGGATTCCCCTCACCCAGAAGACCCACAAGAATTCCAGCAGTCTCCACATCTGCTCCTCCACAGCCTTCAGAGAACATTTCTTCCACTCCCAGCATCTCCTCCAGCTCCTTCATGCTCACTTGTCTGTCCCCTCCTTCTGTCTCTCTGATTAACCCCACGCTGAAGCCACCCTTCCCCTCTGGGACAGCGCAGCACACTGCAGACCACAGTGGCCCCATCTGACACTCCTCATCTCCATCTTCAGCCGCCCTGAGACCCCCCGCCCCGGTCAGGATGTAGAGATCTCCCTCTAAAGTGCTGCACAGAGGACTGATGCTTGACTGAACCAGTGTTGTGACCGTTGAGTCCCAGTGTTGCAGAGGGGAGTCTGAGGGTGAGACGGGATGAGATGGATCCCCTCCTCCTCTGAGGAGAATTGGTGCTGCTGCTTTAATGTTGTTTTCCTCTTCTGACTGGAAGAAAAAACCATTACAACTAATTAACAAGGTGTGAGTGCAAATGTCCACTAGTTATAATTCATGATATTACCTTTGAGATTTATGAACCAGTATTTTCAAATAAGAATCCACACATTTTATTTAATCAATTAATTTTAACTGTAGCACAAGTGAAACTATGTAAAATTGCTGATGTTGCAGATAATTATGCAGGGATTTCAAATGTTTAAGTTTGCCAAAGGCAGAGCTGATGTATGTAATGTTAATTCCAGTGGTGGAAGCGGTAATGGAGGTTTCAGTAAAAGTACCCATGCAACAGCCAAAACACACAACACACTCTACCTGCATTCAAAATCTTGACTGAAGATATAATTCATAAAAGGACTTAAAATATCAAGTAAAATAACTTTGGAGGAGCCACTTTCAGTCACTTTATCTTACATTTAGGCAGTTAATGGTGCCACGGTGCCCAACTAAGGAGTGGGCCAGGAGTCAAAAAGGCCACATGTACTTCAAATACTGTTCTTCATTCCTCAAATTCCATTATTCGAAAAGACATTGTACCACTTTAAATGTGTTCTTACCAGGAGCTCTTCGCCCTCCTCTTCCTCTGTCCATCCGTGCCTGAGATGGAAGGCAGAGTAGACAGCTGTGTCACAGGCTGGTTTGGACAGAGTGGCGAACGCTTGTCCCCTGGGCAGTCTGTGGCAGACTGGGTGCAGCAGCGGCCCCGCAGAGGCTCCCAGAGGAGGTGTCTGTCTGTAGAAGCAGTCGCTGCAAAGGGTGAAACCCTGCTCTGCGTTGTCCTCAGCTGAAAGAGACAGGCCCGGGCCCAGCACTGCCAGCAGCCAGACAGCAGCTGCACTGACAGCAGCAGGACACAGCATGGTGGTGGTGAGCTCAGCAAATCCCCCCCTCTCTCTCTGACACACACAATAACACAGAGCAAGTGGGAGAGGCTTATAAATTATCCAGCGATTTCCGCATATAGATGGGAAAGATAAGGTGGCCAAGGTTGGCTGCTGGTCTCTTGTTGTTTTCTTCACTCGCTCCCTGCTCTCTCCTCCAGTTTGTCTCCAGCCATGTCTGTCTTCTTCTAATGTCAGCTGTTCTCTGTGTTGCAGGCACTATCTTGCTTACTAGTTCATTTCCTTTTCCCTGACAACTTCACCCCCCTTCTGTCAGTTCCACCCTCTTTGACTCTCCCTCTTGCTGTACCTCCACTTCACCCCTCCCTCATACTCTCTCTATGGCTACACCTTTATATCCCCTTGCTGTTAGGTACACAAGCCAAGCCAACACCTACTAAAAGCTGTCAAGTACCTGTAGGTCTGCATTCCCAAACAATGGTTTCTATACAAAGCTAGTCACTCGATTAACAAGTTCCTGTTGTCCATTATCCATTATGCTAAAACATAAATGAAAGTGCTGACTGTTTTAAGTCAAAGAGCTGGTTAGAAACACTTCAAAACAAGCAGAAGCTCTAACTTATTCCTCCAGAGAAAATGTGAACAACTGAGCTCTGAAATGAACAATGTCTGTTCATGAAACCCTCCTTAAAGCCTAATCCTGACAGTGTCACAGTCACGGGTCACACGGTGCTGTGATCCCTGAAATCTGACTTCCCACACAAAATGCACTGCCTTTCACTGCAGCTCATCTTCCTCAATCAGAAACACTCCTGTTGGGACATGATGTTGGCACTAACTGCTCTTTACAAAATGCTTATGTGACAAAAACAGCAGCTGGCATGTCATCCTGTAACCTGTTCCTGTGTAAGAATGAACAGAAAAATAACCAGCACTCCTCTTTTCTGACATCTTGAAGAGGTGGAATCGAGCCAAGCTGAGTTCATGTTGCATCTGAGTTATGGCAGACATGAGCCAAACGTACCCCTGGGCTTGCATCCAGATTCCTTTGCAGGGATGTAAGCAAGCAAAGACAACCCTTTGCAAAAACCAACACGAGCCTAGTTTATATTCAAATGAATAAGAATTGTCAGTGCACACATCCTGCACACAATTCCCACAGACAAGTCGAGTGGTATGATTCAGAGACTGAAGCTCTGGTATGAGAGTGTTAGGGTGTGAAGCTCTTGGGTGGGGCATCCTGCCTTTTTATGAGATGTGTTTAATACTTTTTAATTTCAAACGTTTATGATGGTGCAATGAGAAATACTTTGACACAAACACTGACCGAGCATTTTGTCAGAGGAATCTGTAACTGACACATTTTACATTAAATAAAAAAAAACCAGTCATCTAAAATGAGAACATCTGCATTTTATTCTCTGACATGCAGAATTCCATGGGTGCAAAAATAGTATATTTTCATTAATAAGGATTTTTTTTTTTTTTTTTACAATTTTAGGGGGGAAAAAACCGCAAAATTATAGCAACATCATGATATAGTCAAAATCATCAACATTATAGTTCAGATGAGAGATGTAAAAAAAAAAAACTACCTGGACCAAGTGAAGACTCAGCATTTCTATCTCAATTACATAGTTATGTCATGGACTACTTTCCAGTCTGTGATGGAAGGTTGGACAAAGCAAGACACATAACAGAAACACAATTCCTCTTGGAAGGACACACCTAGTTGCAATCATTGTTGTGTGTTGCTAGAATGTTTAGACAATAAATGGCCAGTTGGAAACAGAGTACATAATTATCCAATCATCATGGTGGTAGCTCACAAACTGCATTTTTATCACATAATAAATTCTTGGCATAATATATAAAAAGTACATTTCTGCAGGAGATATTTTGGACAGCCACAATGCAGTGAAGCAAAAATCCACCAGAGGGAGCTTGGCTCACTTTTGAAAATGTGGGCTGCTGAAACCAGAAATACTTTCAGTCACATTCTGTCTTTTGCTCTTGCACACACACATAGAACTCCTCCATCTCCTGATTATAAATACACACACACACAGAAACACACACAGAAACACACACACTCAGACTCATTCATTAGGAATGTCAATGACTAACTCAGCCTCGTCTCCCTCCCCCCTGTCTTCATCTCCTCTGTCGCTGTCCAAATCACTCTCCCCCTCCTCTTCAGCTGCATCTCCGCTGAGCATCTGTCTGGGAACCCAGCTGAATGGGCTACTGGCTGTTGCAGGGGCCGCAGGGGCTGATGGGTAATTAGCTGCCATTGGGGCAACGACCTGCGGAGGTCAGAGTGAAGAAAAAATGTTATGAGCGATAGAGAGAGGGATGGAGATATAAGGAAGGAAGGAGGGGTATGGATGGATGACTGCATCTCAGAGTAGTGAAGCATGCAGCGTGTATATGAAATTATAACGATACTGTCCACAGGGTCATTTCAGCAGGGTGACTCACTTGCCTAAAATTATTTTAATTTATTTATAATTTTTATTTATTAATTTTGACGACATGTTTGTCCTGAAATGGCAACGGTTTCAACACCTATCAGCAAAATTTAGAAAAATAGAACAAATACAGTTTTTTTATATAAGAAGAACATAAGAGCACATCCTTAAGACTTCTTTCTACATGGACGTACACTGTATGTATGAGCTACTGTAAATGATCTATTCTACCGTTTTCTGCAACTAGTGGAACATTTATACACATTATCTCAGAAGTAGAAAATATGTTTTTATTGTCATTATGATTATCTCTGAATATCCCATATTTCTGATCTCCTCTCTCACCTTCCCCGTAGGCTCTCTCTTGTTTTTTGGCGCCTTTGTTTTTCTCTCTTTCTTCATTCGTTCAGCTGGAGGAGCCAAATACTCTGGTGGGAAGGGCATCTGCCCAACACACATGCAGGCCCAAATTTGCCAAATGACCACATGTGCCCACAGGCAATTTACATGAAGGACACACACACACACACACACAAGAACAAAAAAACATAAACAAAAGAATGAACAACGCAAGGAAAGGGAAGCCATTACAGATATCAAATGAAAAAACTAAGGAAGAGATAAAACTGATTTATGAATAAGAATGACAAAACTATAAAATCATATAAATAATGCAGAATTATGTTTGCATCTGAGGAGGTGACAATGTATGCAGTGTTACTTTGATATAATGATATTTTATGATATACAAAAGAAGGCTGGGCACTCACAGTGTTGAGGTATGGTCCAGAGCCTGATGACTGCAGGGGATTAACACCAGCACGGGACAGCAGGGAGAGATGAGGGGACGATGAGGAAGGAAGACACGCCCCAGGACTGCTTCTCCGCCTGAAAAGAGAACATGAACATTTTGTTTGAACTTATTGTGTAAACAGCAAGAGCATTATTTTTCTCAAAATGTGGTCCAGGGCAGGGTCTTCATGGTCAGCAAATAGAAGAGAGAGCCCCACATGAAAATTCTAGTGGCCTCAAACACAGAGACTTATTTGTTTAGATTTAACTTTGAATTGCTTGTATTGAATTATGACCCAGATCTCTTCAGTGATTATAGCAAACTATTTTACAGGAGCCTGACTAATATGAACTTTTGTGGGCGTCAAATTCTGATACCTGTGTGTCTGTGATGTTTAGATTTTTATCAGTCAAACGATAAATCGGAAGGGCTGAAAAAAGTATCATCTTTTTACATAGAGATTAAAGACAAATATTGGATTTCTCTTACCTCCTTTACCAAGTCCCTTAAAAATTTAATATTTCTATGGTTTCTGTTTTGGCACTGTGATACATCTGACAGGATTATGTTTACTACAGTGAGTTTAAACAGACCAATCTACCAATATGCATTAAATGATTTATCATAAAAAGCGATGCAAAAAACACCTGAATGTTGTGTTCAAACACCCCACGTACTTTTTCACCCCGTCTCGCTCTCGTTCCCTCTCCCTCTCTCTTGGCCCTTCTGCATCACTGTTTTCTGAAGAAACTGTTGCCTCTGAATCTGAAACGTAAAAGGAAAAAAAACTGATCCTGCAGCGCAGTAGTGCGATACTCAGTAAAACAAGTATTAAAAGGAATATATATATATATATATATATACTACACAAAATCTATCATGACACAATGAAATGATTTCACACCAACCTGAGGAGTCTTCATCTACCCTCTCATACTGCAGCAGTCTGTCCAGTAGGAAGCTAGAAAATTAGATTATCGTTAGCTGCTCTCGCACAATACTGTTGAACATCCATGCTTGTTTTATAAACACACAATATCAAGTCACCTCTTGTCTCTGGAAACTTTCAGGAGTTTTCTCTGAGCTCTCCTCAGCTCCTCCTGAAAACACTCCTGTTCCTGCAGCACGAAACCAAACAGATCAGAAAAGACTGGTGTGGGTTTTTTTTAAAACGATGCTGGTGAACACACTCACATAAACCAGGAATTTTAATTTCCTCTTCAGATTTTTGTATTTCCGCTTGTAGTCAACTTCGACGTCCGCTTGGCCGTTCATTTCTGAAACACAGCAGACACACGGTGGGTCAGTTTGACAGCTGCAGTTGTACACGAGAACAATAAACATCTGTTTGTGGAGAAAAATCCCTCCGCATCACGACATGTGTGAGAACGAGCTGCATGCTAAACAAGCTAAGCTAAAGCTATACGTTAGCTTGCATCGCTAACCGGCTAAAGAAACAGAGCTGCTGGTCTCACAGAGGGAAATAAACAGAGCTGTTTTAAATGTGCAAACACGAAGTCGACTGATAACAAAGCTGCGAATGTTCATGAAAAACTCCGACACCTCTGGTTTGAGTTGGTCTGTGCGACATGCTCTTGTTTACTATCGTGACGTCAGTGCCATGCGACGCGATGGGCGGACCCTTGATTTAATCTGAGCTATAACGAAAAATATTATTTCGCAAGTAAACCTCAGCCCTTTTAAATTAACCTTCACTATTCTGCTCATTTATTTCATTTATGATTAAAGTCTCCCTTGCTTTTCATTTGTCTCCACAGCTGCACCTGTTCCTCATTTTGATCTCAGTGTTTGTAAGTTTGAAAATGCATCGATGATAAAGTGCAATGAAAAAACATTTATATATTTATTTTCATATACAAATAAGTTCAGAGAGAAACACGAAAGTAATATTTTCTGATGTGTTTTTTTGATGTGAGGTTTAATTGGTGTAGTAATTTGATATAAACAATAAAAAGAGTTTTTGGCAATGACAATCAGATCTGTTATATACTTTTTTCCCATATATTTATACTTTTATACATCTGTGATTGTAGCAGCCCAATTGGCTATTAATACTTGTGCATGAAGGTTGAATACTAATGCTGAACTTATCCGATGCAATTCTGTTTTTCTTCTCACCCACATACCAACATGCAAATGGAAATAAAACTTGAGAATATTGCTGTACTCTATCTCTTATGAAAACCTTAGGGTACTTCATTGGTGCGGGTAGAGTTTTAAAATCTCTTAAATGTTTTGCATTTTTAATGTTGCCATTTTCCCTGGACACAGCACTTTTGAATTTTTGGAAGAACCATGTTGAGTGTTTTTTCAGCACAGACAAAATGGGGTCTCTCCTCTCCAGCTTTTCAGAGATGACATCATATACCTCCTGATCGAGTTGAAGAAGGGGAAATTTCTGACACATCTGGACTGGCAGCTGCTCGAGGACAGTGATACGGGTATATGCACTAGCACAGCATGGGTTGAATATTAATGTTGCACTTATATGTACTGATTTTATAAGATTGTATAAAAAGGATTCCAGGAAACTAACACACAATTCACAAATTTCAATATAATGGCAAACACTATGCATGCTTCTTCATGCAGTGGCCCTTTGTGTTTTATTGAATCATCCTGCCAGCGTTACCCTCCACCTGCCGCATACTGTGGTGCACTGAGTTTTCAGCTCAACCTTAGCTCAGCACAGTCACTTGTCAGGACCCAGCACTGTGAATTATAGATGAGGAACATTTGCAGAGATGAGTAATGCTGCCTCACTGCATGCACCCACACCCAGACCCCCTGTGTGTGTGTGTGTCTCTGTGTGCAAGGGGAGGGAGGAAGATGGGTACAGACAAAGAAAGAGGTAGAGTTATTACCAAAAAAAACAGATTAGATAAGTGGGCAGACAAAAGGTTGTTTAAAAAAAGAAAGGAGAACTGTGCTGGGACGAAACCCTGCACAAGCTAAAGAGCAAGAAAAACGCAATTTCTGCAGAAAGTGCTGTGGGTTCGCTGGCATCTGAACAATGTGAAGCCAACCTTGCATTATAAACACAATCTGTGAGGGAAAAAAACATAAAATGTAAACTGCAATAATTCAAAAGTTGTAAAAGATTTCAAACAGCTGGATTAAACTTTACGAGCTGAAAATCGTATGACCCGTTTAAAGCTTACGTTTAAGTATGCTGATTTGAAAACTTCAAAAAAACATAGGACAAGATGGTGAATATCACCAGCACCAGCTATAAGGATGAAGTTGCCAACCACAAGCAGATGTTAGGCAGACTTCATCAGTTTTGTACCTTAGAGTCATTGGGTGTTTTGGCCTTTTAATTCAGAGATAGGCCTGTTAGGGCAGGCCCACCGCAGGCTGATAAAACCTGGTCTCTCCTCCTGATCCATAGTCTTTGGCTGCAGCATTCTGTACTACATGATGTGTCTTTCATGGTTTGGAGCACGGCTTGTCTAGTCTGTGGATTAAAGCTCTTTTGACATTGAACAACCT
This sequence comes from Paralichthys olivaceus, assembly GCF_024713975.1. Taxonomy (NCBI): domain Eukaryota; kingdom Metazoa; phylum Chordata; class Actinopteri; order Pleuronectiformes; family Paralichthyidae; genus Paralichthys; species Paralichthys olivaceus. The sequence continues at coordinate 8,075,457 of NC_091105.1, forward strand.
GATTGTGGATGTTGCAGCCAAACCTCCCCTGGCTGAAGTAGTTGAGTGTCAAGGTGAATGTTTTAGGAGATTAAAACAAAAGTTGAATATTTTGGAAAGTATGAAATATATTAGAAAACTATCACAGCAGGTATTTAGCTTTGCTGCTCTGGCTCCTCTGACACCTCTAGACATCAAAGTGCAACCTTGCAAAGACAAACATCGATATACAGTCGGCAGCTATGTATAAATATGTATCGTCTCCCTTCCAGGCAAAACAACTGCTGATATGAAACACTATATCTGTCTGACTGTGTCTCTCCACTGCCAGATTCGTCTTTGTTTCCACAGACAGAAATAGACTCTTGTGTGTCCGCCCCGCAATAAATTGCTGCTGCCAGCCAGCGTCCAGCCAGCGAGTCCTCCTGGTACCTGCCTCCTTCTCACTGCTCCTCCTCTCTCCTCTACTTTTATGGATCCATATATTCACAAGTCAGATGATTACCGATCTGAGCTCGTCGATAGATTTGCTCTCCTTAATTTTATGCCTGGATGTTTGTCCTTGTCTCTCCTCACCCTCTTTCTCTTTCTCTCTCTCTGTGTCACTATGTTTTCTAGTCCTCTACTTTGTCCATCTCTTTTACTACCTCCATCACTTTAATTTCACTTCGTCAATAGTGTTTTTGATCGACTTTTTGCAGCAAACAGGGATGTTCCAAAACCACACCAAAGCCACTGAAAGCAATAACAATAAAAGTCTCCTCTGTGATCACAAGGTAGGTTTCAGGTTTTATGGTTTCCACCTGCTGCTGTGTGTAGGTCAACTGACACCAGATACTATACCAGATATAATATTTTTCTGTGTTTTTATTTCATAGACAAAGAAATTTCAATCTGTAACGTTTCTGTTGCATGTGTTTTTTGTTACTCCAATTGTCTTCTCCTCTGTGTGTGTGTATGTTTATTACAGCAAAGACTTATACAGGCTATTAAAAGAATCAAGCATGAGGCAGATGAGTGCAGAGAGGCAGAGACAGAGACGTACATCGAGTCAGTGGAAGTAGAGGTATTGTTGCTGCATCATTATGTTATAGTAGCTCAAGTTTAACACAAAATAAAGATTCCTAATGATCCTGCTGAGGCCAATTTTGAAAATATTTTATTTAAACCTAAACTTTTTTAAATTACTGTCCTTCTTTCCATTTATCTTTCAGAGCAGGTTTGATGAACTGGAGCGAGAAATCAGAGCCGAGTTTAAGAACCTCCATCGCTTCCTGGACGAGGAGGAGTGTAAGGACCTGGAGCGAGTGAGGAGGGAGAGACAGAAACAGCTGAGGCAGCTGAAGGAGAGAGAGAAGAAAATAGCAGAGCAAGGGAAAGACCTGGAGAGAGCGATCATGGTGCTCAACTGCAAACTGGCTGAGGAGGACAGTGCCACACTGCTCAAAGTGAGGAAGGGAACATCCAGAGACAACATATCTAGTTTGTCTTACTGTCAATTTGAATATATTGAAACTATTCGGATGTGTAGATGGAGCAACATCTTATGACTTGCTCAAAGCAACTGAAAATCGATTTGACCCTGCACGTTTACCTTAAAGTGACCCACCCAGAGTGACCCTATTACTCTGCGGCCCTTCATTGGCACTCATTTGACCATTTATATGGGCATTGATTGACCGAACAGTTAACTTGACTGATTTTGCAAGTCAGAATCAATTTCTTGTTTAAAAGTGAAAGGACAAACAGCAGCCAGAGCATTAGTCAGCAAATAGGAACGGACAGCATGAAGCGTTCTGGCTGAGGCGACAGCTGGCAACAGAAGACGACTGTTTGTGTTAATGGAATGTCTCCTGAGGGTTTCACAACCGCAGTTTTAAAATGCTGTGTACTTTGTTTTATGATGATTGATGAGGATCAGTTCAAATCAATTTAAAGCAACTGTTTCTCTCATTACAGGAAATTCAAGATCTTATAAAAAGGTAGATTTCCTCAAAGTGTGTCTTTACCAAACTAATTTTAATTTTACTGTCTCCATTATTTCCCCCTAACTCATTACTTTGTATTTCCTCTTACTCCTGAGAGTTAATCCATCTCCATAATCGTCTCTGTTGTGTGTCTACAGGACGTATATCCTATCATCCCTCATTCAGTCCCATTGTCTCGTTTCATCCAAACAGGTCTCAGGTCAGCTTTGTTCCTCCAGAGGAAGTGGACACTGAGGTGCGCTCTGGTCAGTTAGTGGGGCCCATCCAGTACAGGATATGGAAGCATATGAAAAGCTGCCTCTACCCAAGTAGGTGTATATTCTGTATATGTCATCAGAACCGACATGGCTTATGCTAATCAACAGACCTCATTGTACTTAATCCCTGTTTGCCCGCAGATATTACATCAGTGACCTTTGACCCTGAGACAGCTCACCCTAATCTGTCCCTGTCCCAGTCTCGCACCTCAGTATGGTTCGAGGAAGATAAAGACACTACGGAGAGCCAGCCCAACCCACGACGGTTCCATTACTATTACTGTGTGCTGGGTCATCAGGGCTTCACCACAGGGCGGCACTACTGGGAGGTGGAGGTGGGTTGTAAGACAGCGTGGAGGCTGGGTGTAGCACAAGAAGATGTCCCAAGAGGGGAGATGGCCGCCACAGGCACCTCCAGCGGCTTCTGGACCCTGGCCCTGAAGGATGGATCCATCCTGGCCTGCACCGACCCAGAACCCACCAAAATCATCGTGTCTCTCCGTCTTGTTCGCATCGGAGTGTTCTTAGACTGTGAAAAGGAGGAGGTGTCTTTCTATAACGCTGTTACCATGGCACCAATCTACACCTTCACCATGGGAACGGTCATGGTGCCTCTGTTCCCCTTTTACAACCCGTGTGACACAGATAACGGAAAGAACACGGCTCCAATAGAGATTTTTAAACCTTCACTATGATAAAGAAGTTAACACTTGATTGAAGATGATTACTGGTCCTATACAAACTATTAATATTATATTACTAGAATCGTTATTACATTTGAGTCATTCTACAGCTCAATGACAAGTCACTTAATTGATAAGTTGATCGACAGGAACAGTTTTGATGATTATCTAATGATTGATGTCATTTTTCAACAAAAATGCTGTTTGAAGATTTTGTTTAGTTGTTGTTATTTTTGGGTGTTGACTGTTCTGTCAGACAAAGCAACAAAGCTCTGAAGGCATCAAAGTGGACTTTGGATTTTTTTCACCATTTTTTGACTTGACTTTAGATTTATGGTTTATGGTTATGTTTTCACCACTGAATACAGATCAGGATCAGGGGCTGGATCCATGATTTGTTTTCACTTTCTTTAACATTGTAAAGAGTATTTACAACATTTTCAATGAGAATAATTCATGGATCTGAAAAGAAAAGTCAGACATGTTTTTGGAACTACAATTTACGAGTGTGTCCAATTTGGGGCGGATCCAAATAAGATCTGGATCTAGTGAATTTAAATGTGGTTTTATAAGGAGACTGTTGGGCCTTGGCATACGAGTTAAAGAAAATGAAGCATGGGGGTACTTGTATAGGCGACCTTGAGCTTCAGGGTGCAGAGCAGGTGTGAACGGCATGATGTTACCTTTGACCTCTTTATAAATATCTTTGATGTGTCCACTCTGCTGTGACACGTCCCCACCATGTTATGTCGTTGGTAAGACCTGGGGTGTGAAAATGGCGCAGTGGCAAACGACGGCTGACACAGAGTTGAGATAACTGACTGAGATGGAGTTTGACAGATCTGAGACCAGACTGTCCTTCTGCGAGTCTGTCACTCCGAGACAACAAAGACAAGGGCACAGCAAACGTCACAATCTTTTGTTTATTCTTAGTATTCCTTTACACATGAAATAAAGAAAAAAAATATTTTCTATATTAAAACATCTGTGTGAAGGGTTGTGCAAAAAGGGAAGAGGAGAGAGAAGGTGAGGGACGTCACACTACACTCAGGCCGGGGACAGCAGAAGTAAACAGACGAGTCACATAGTGCAAGAGGGGAGAGTGGTATCAACAGTGGGTTATCAGAGGTGGGTATGAAACCTCTGTAGAATTCCTCTGGCACCTGTGAGATATAATCACTCCCACTATGACGGAGCTGTCTCTGAAATACTGGTAACATGAAAACCAAAGGCTCGTCCCACTGATGCACTATCCACCTCTCACCTCTCACATGCTGTGACAATCACTGACAATATTCTTTAGATGGCGGTGGAACATAAAGATGCTGCTCCATGACACCACCCTCAGGGATCCTCATACAAAGCGTTTTCATTCGTCTGCTGTGACCAAGAATTCACTCCCACAGTCTGAACTGTGCCACAGGCTTGATCAACGCAAGACACCCTCGCTCACACCTCAGCGTTCATTAAGCTACACGCCAAACTTGAAAAATCTGACTTTCAACAACTTTCATACAACACGTCACTTATCTCCGGCACATTAGGCCAATGTGTGCTGTCACTTTATTCAGTCGGGTGTGAAAACAGCGTCCTACATCTGTGGATACTCTACCAATAAGAAAAACAGTGTCGACTAGTGACAGAGAACAGACCGACTGTCCAATAGGCACTAAATAAAACGAGAACCACTCAATTATCTCAAAGTTACGATAGGCTATCTTTTGCATTTTTTTGTGAGTGCTTTGTGGTTTTAAACACATTCACACTCGTGTTTCAACACAGTGCGACATGACTTAAGCAGGCACATGAATAACCGTACTCACAACACACGGAGAAGCTCACACAAGGGCGGTAGTTCTGTACAAACATCACACACACGGTCATAAATCATTCACGCTCATACTGTAGATACGTGCATCATAATCAAACACACACTAAATCCTCAACGCACAATGATGGCAATATTAAAACATCACTCCTCTGATCACACAGAAACAAGTTTAGGACGATAAAAGCCTGTTGTTCAGGTCTTGTTGTGGTCATGCTGCAGTCAGTGCTTTAAGTGATACAGGTTAAATGTTTTAATACAACATGTTAATACTGTGGAAGATACTGTAAGCTGTCTGGTTGGACTGGTGATAATAGCAGATAATTCATCTAAAAAGATCTAATATAGGTTCGATGGTTTCATTTTTTACAAGATTTGGCTCTTCAAAATTAGTTCAATATGTTAGTGAATATTAAATAGTATATATTATGTGTATATATTCTGTATTCTGGATTTGGTGAGAAATTTAAATTAGTTTTCTCTTTTTGTTATCAAGTATAATACAACAACCATTCTATACACTAAAACATTCAGCTTTAAGGGGGTTAAAGTGGCGTACACATGCAGTATTTACAAGGCTGGAGTGTGAATGTGTGTGTGTATGTGTGAGAGTGTGTACTTGTACTTATGTCTTTGTGAGGACCATTTCAAGCATAGACCTTACTGACATATTTTGGTCCTCACTTTTTCAAAGGGCTGTTTGAGCGTTAAAACTTTATTTAGGATTAGGGTTAGAATTAGGTTTAGGTTAAGGGTTAGTATGAGGCATTTAGTTGTGAAGGTTAAGGTCAGGGTAAAGGCATTATGCCAATGAGTGTCAAAATAGAAGTACAAGGTGTTTTGGTTTGTGTATACGTGTGTGTGTGTGTGTGTGTGTGTGTGTGTGTGTGTGTGTGTGTGTGTGTGTGTGTGTGTGTGTGTTTATATTAAGACCATTTTTTGTAGTGCCCAAATTGGTTTGTGGTTTCTTCACAGGTCCAGGCTGGAAACGAGACATATCCACTGTTTTTTTTATCATCATCTGATCATTTAACTGTTATCGTTCTTTTCTAATACATGTGACCTAAAAATCTGATGCTGTTCATCCATCTAATTTGAGGCACCTTGATTGAAATTTTTTTGTAGTTTTGTTTTATATATTATAGCTACTGATCTAAGTATCAAGTCTGACATCTGAGCCCATCGTGCGTTATGGCTTGTGAAAATGCTGACACATCTCGCCTGATAGTAATTTACTGGTAAGAAAAAGCAGAGAAAGGCCAGTTGGTTGTACATCTTACAATTTTTTGACATTCCACCAATCGTGAGACTGAATTATCGAGGTCGTCTCACTTTCTAAGAAGGTCAAAAAGCTCTTTGTTGATTTCTGTGCATCAAACCTCGACTGTCATTTTTTTAAACATGAGGTAGAGACATGCATTTTGTCAAATGAACACTATATCTGCATACCTCCTTTTGTTTTTACTATACAAGAGTTTCAACTAAGTTCACTGAGCATCCACATATCTGCAAACTCTGCACACATAATGTTGTGATAATGAAAAAGGCCTCATAGGACAATTTTGGATATTTGAAAGATGTTAGCTATAAATGTTAATCCTTTGTCCTATAATGTTACTACTCTACAGATCTAACCTTTTTCATTGACAACTAAACCTAATATTTAATAGTTTATCTAGTTTAACTACGTCAAGAAATAAAGTAGTTTTAAATAAGGAAAGTAAAGGAAGGGAAGGGGAAGGAAGGGAAAGAGAGTCAGGGAAGGATTAAGAGATAGAAGAAAGGCCTCAATAAAGACATAGAAGTTGAGAAGGATAATGAACAAGCACATTCTAACTATTTGAACTTTCACTTTCATTGATTATTTCACCTCTGGCCCAACATAAAGGAACCTGGAGTTTCTGCTTTCATGAGATTCCTCTTACTCATCTGAGAATAATACGATTTTTGAATACCCCCGCCCCAAAATCCAGATCCACGATAAAAAAAAGAGTTTGATCCAGACTCAGGTCTGTCTGCAACTCATTTTAAACATCTGATATATACTGGGTATCTATATTTAAATCTCAGAGACTATAAATGCACTGAGATTAGTGTTATTAGCAAGCTTTCTTGTGTTATTCAAAACTCATCTTTTTAGCTCCACCAAGGAGGTTATGTTTAGAGTTTGTTTTTGTTTCTGTTAGTCAGCAGCATTACACAAAAACAACTTGAAAGATTATTACAAAGCTTGCAGCAATAATGGGATATGTGCCAAGGAACAACAAATTAAATTTTAGTGTGGATCCGGATCAGAGATCAGATCCAGGAATTTATGCTTGCTGAATAAATTCCAACATATTCAAGAGGTTAGTATCAATCAGTGTGTGTAATTTCATGCTGATCCAAATAAAAATCTGGATCTAGTGGATTTAAATGTGGTTTCATTTGGGTGTAGGTTTGTTTCAGCTGCTGTATGGTAACAAATAGAGCCAGAAACTTGTAACTCCCACAAAGCTGCAGCTGAGAAACATAATGCAGCCTTAGCTGTAAGGTCTGTTTTAATCTAAGGAGACTGTTGGGCCTTGTTGGAGGAATAGCCTTAATAGAGTGCATTTGTAGTTATTTGATGGCATATTGCAGATGTTTCTGATGCCAGAGGACGGGCACAAGCATTTAACATCCACATTTCACCTTTGTGCAAAATGCCAACAACTGAATGTGATCTGTGTAATAAAAAGGGCTTTGATTTGTGTTTGGATTATGTCCAGTCTAAATAATATCATCACATGTTATAGCTGCACCTGTTTCGTCAGTTTTATCCACAACTTAATTAACCATCTAAATGTTAAAGGACGGTTAGTTCAGGTCAGATAAGAAATTCTAGTTCTGTTCTGGTTTTGATAAAATCTTGTAAACCTCACTATGTTAGAAAATACCTTATGTGTTGTTAAAAGTTTAGTTGTAAACTCAGCAAAGGATTTCATTTGAAGTCTGGCAGTTTCACTGTGAAGTTACCAAAAAAAAAAACCACACCAACAAAGGTGCGTACAACTAAAAGGTTAAACAATCAACAAACCGTATTAGTCATGTGAAGTGTTTCAGAAAGTCTCAAAGGTTATATGTTAGTTATAGAAAGTGAGATATACCATTATGAAGGTAATCAGGCATTAGACATGTTTAAACCAAAGCCCTCGCTCGCCCCAGCCTCAGTGGTTTCTTCATTATTTGGTTGGGGGTGTTCGATTGTCTACAGTGGTGGTAGATCTGTGGGGCTTCCGTTGTGTTTTTGCAGGGGCAGATCTCAGGTGGTGGTTGGTTTCTCAGCCGCAGCGCCATCTTCTATTACAGCACCACCAGATTTCAGCTCCACCTCCGGGGTTTTAGGGGGAGCCGCTTTTGGACTCAAGCCTCCATTAACATCAGTGTGATCTGGGCTCGGTTTGGAATCCAGGCCTGGCTCAGGTGCACCGTTGGTGATGGGTTCTGGTGTGGTTGGTTTAGGGGGCTCGGCTGTGGGAGTTAGGGCGCTCTTACTTTCAGGTTTTGGGGCTTTAGGAGCAGCTGGTTTGGGCTCTGGGCTCGGACTGGGTGCAGGCTTTGGATCAGCTGGGCTCAGACCAGCCTTGGGCTCAGAGCTCAAAACTGGGCTAAGCTTAACTTCTTGTTTGGGAACATCCGGCTTCACCTCCTCAGGGGTTTTCTTAATCTCAGGTGTTGGGCTGGCTTTAGCTTCAGCTACAGGACTGGGCATTAGTTCCACAGCGGGTGGAGCACTTGGTTTGGCCTCGGCAGCAGGTGGTGGACTTGATTTGGTTTCTGTAACAGAGATGCTTACAGCCTCAGAGTCAGGGATTTGATCAGGGACATCGGTGTCAGTGTCCAGTGGGAGGGCGGTGTTAAAGCCAACACCCGAGTCACTGGTCTCCAGGTTACCAATTCCAATCTCTTTAGAGGAAACCTCCAGACCCTGAGTTCGGGGAAACAAAGAAAAGGTCATTTGTACAACTTCATACAATGAGGTAATCCAGAGTGCTTCACATCAGACATAAAAAATGAAGACAGGTTATAGGAGACATAAAGGGCAATATAAAATGAACATTTGAGGGTTGGGGGGAAATATTGGGAGGGACACTGCCATAGGGAGGGAGGAAGAGGAAGGGGGGCTAGGATATATGAGTATGCCAGAAAAACATTTTCATTATCTGTATAAGTCACTATTGCACTGGGTGCAATAAAGTTTTGTTTAAAAAAGAAACATATAATTGGGATTTTAAACAGAGTAAAATAAACTGGAAGATAAATAACAAGCTAAAACTGCAGAGCTAGAATAAAGTGCAAGGTATCACTGAACAGACCCAAATTATTTTTAAAAAGGCAGCGGCAAACAGAAAAGTTTTCAGCCTCCATTTAATAAAACTGAGAGTAGGAGTAGACCTCAGGTTTTCTGGGAGTTTGCTCATAACACGTGATGCATAAAAACAGAATGCAGATTGTCCGTGTTTAGTTTTGACAGCTAGTGGATCTGTCCCAGAAGACCTGAGATGTCTGGAAGGTTCATAACACAGCAGCAGATCAGGGATGAGTTTTGGTCCATTTCTTCCTTTAAAAAACCAATAGTAACATTATAAAATCATTTGATTTTGTCACACAGGAAGCCACTGCAAAGTTCTGAGACCTTGACTGATGTGATCCTCTCTCTGGACTCTAGCAGCAGCATTCTGAATAAGCTGCAGCTGTCTGAATGCAGAAAAATTGAGATGATTAAATTATTAAACTCTCTTAAAGATGCAGTTTCATGACAAATACACTTCACATCCTTACTTTAATGTCCACCTCCGTGCTCTGAGATTTCTCTGTGGTGTCGGCCTGGGAATGCTTGGATTCCTCACTGAGTTTGGTGATGTTCTTCACCACCTGTGACAGTGGAGAAAGAAACAGTCAACATCATCACCATCATCATCATATTCATCATCATCACATTGTCGTCAGGATGTTTGTCCCTCCGACCTGTCTGAAGGCCTCCCCTTCGTCCTCTTTGCCAGCATTCTGGGCAATCTTCTCCAGGGTAGCAGCCCTCTTAGCCCTCTTCTTCACTTTGATCAGGCAGGACAGCAGGCAGGCCAGCAGAAGGAAAACCAGCAGACCCAACAGGGCGATGATGGCCACATACAGCGACTCCAGCTTGTAGGCTGCATGGAGGCATTGCGGGAAGGAGACAGAAGGAACAGGAGTGGGAGTAAATTAATCAATGGACCTCTCTGTGACGTGTTGAAATTCCAATACAAGAATATGATCTACAAAGAAATGGATCATTCTTTCTTTTTTAGCCACAAAGCAATTTATTTTTGTTCCTCTCTATTATGCTGTTTTGACGCCACCCTTTAGCAGCTGTCCCAGCAACATAAAACTGCTGTCCCCCTTTCTTACGTAGCAATTCCAGGTGGACGGAGGACAAAGTGAATCCCAGTATGTCAACAATGTTGAACTGGCCAGCATCTGACCCCTTGACCTTATCTAGAAAAACCAGTGAATGGTCCAAGCTGAGACGGTCCTGCAGACCCAGCTCCTCTGGAGTCTAGAACACAGACATGCACATCCTTGAGTTTTAAAAATCAAGACAGCACAACATATGTGTAACAATCAATGAATGATGTAAAAGGTAACCTGTGAAATAATTGCCTGTGCCTCTCCTTCCAAACATGAAAAAGAACCTGTGGCAGCCTTTAATTGTCATAAAAACTCAAAAGGTGTTTAGTTTGTCCAGTCTGGACTAATGTAAAAAACATGGCGGCCTCTTTAGAGAGGGTCCCCTCGATGTAAATATAAAGTATTTGAATATAAAGGGCCTTTTCTTGGTTAAAGAAAACTACAATTCATACAATTTAGATGAAATGAACTAGTGAAAACATCATGAGGATTATTCTACATTAAATTCCTGCCAAGAGATCCCTTTCACTTAAATCTTACACACTGGATTGTGGTTTCATTTGTTATGTTATTTCTTTGATTTTAAATGTTGTATTATATTATTTGCCATCTTTGATTTTGCATGATAATATTTTGCTTTGTTTTTTTCTCTCTGTGTGCTATATGAATAAAGCTATTATTGACACTAAAACATATTGTCATTATATGTTTTATAACATAAAGAGTATGTAATTGTTTTATACATATATTTTCTTTCAGTCCAAAGAGGACTGACAATGTTAATGTTATGCAACATACAGTAATATCCCCTGAGAAATGAGAGAAATGAGAGGCTCCAGTTACACTTGTGAATTCTCCCTTGTCCAGCAGCAGATGGGGCGTGGAGTCATAATCGGGGCTGTAGTAGAGACGGACCAAGGAGCTGTTGAGCACCAGGTTGATCTTCAGTCTTTCACCAATCGGCAGCTTCACAAATTCTTGGTGCTCTGAGACACAGACGGACGACAGGGGAGGACAGAGGACAGACAGAGTAAATACATCACAGCTCTGTTTACAGGCCCTTGGAGCATCTACAATGCATTAGCCTGCTCGAGCCCATTAACATGCAGGTATTTAAGAAGCCATTACTGCAGACAAGAAGAGCCTAATAACCACAGACACAACAACAACATCCTGATGGGAGTTGCAGGCCGTTTGAGACAGGTCAAGCACAAGAGACGAAAAAGGCTAATATCTGTCTTCATTTGTCCTCTCACCTTTGACGTTGAGACACACTTTCTTCTGGATGACACCTTCGAAGTCCCTAACAGTGTAGCTTCCCTCGTCTGCCCCCGTGACAGCACTGAGGACAACATGGCGCTCGTTGACGCTGATACGACCCTGGTAGCCCTCCCTGGACATGCCCGTACTGGTCAGCAGCACCAGAGCTGGTCTGCAGGAGGAGAAGTCAAATCATCGTGATTCAGAGACAATCTGGTTCACTGCATGTGCATCATGGTGGGAAAATGTCATTACAGATTCTCTTGGGTTAAAATATCAGAGTAATCTGGAGGACTCTGTACCTTGATGTCTGATTGGCCTCCACGGCGATTGGCCTGTACTCCAGGGTGATGGGAGGGGTCACCTCCAACAGCGGAATAAAGAAGCTGTCTCCATATTTAATCATCTCCTCATTGGAGCAATCTGAGAAGCAAAGGATGGGAGGTGGTAAAAACTTCAGTACAAGGTTAATTAAAGCAGACAGGATATTCCAATGTACTGTAAGTGATACAGAGTGAAGTGTGAGAGAGAGAGAGAGAGAGAGAGAGAGAGAGAGAGAGAGAGAGAGAGAGAGAGGAGAGTGTGTCCGCTTCGTGCGAAAGAAGAAAACACAGAGGAGGGACAAAGGCTGGACAGATGTGTTGTAGGGGGACGGACTGCAGGGAAACGAAGGAGCACTGATCCAAAAATATCAGGCTGGCTGGAATGAAAGGGTGCAGACACAAAGCGAGCAGAGGGAAAGACAGTAAAGACCAGATAAAGACGGGAAAACAGCAGGGGAGGGAAAGAAAGGGGAGCGGGTTGGCAGTTAAAGAGCTGCATAATTACTGGCTGGCAGCTCTGGCATGCCTTCACACACACACACACGCACACATGTTTATCTCAGCACAACACGTTCCTCCGTCCATATGGCACAGCTTCCACATACTGCTACACTACGGTGGTTTGTATCCGTGCTGGGATTGAATTTACTCAAGCTGGGTGTCATTCCCTCTTTCTTTCACCTTTGTGTGTTTAATCTCATCAGAAATAACTTGTAGCACTGACGAGACAAACAGGACGTGTAACTGTGAGGTTTGTTTGGCTGCAGACTGGAGAATTCAAGCAGAAGAAATGACACTGCACTGACTCCAGATCAGGTCTAAGAATAAATCTATGATGTAGCACAGTGGTGGAGGAAGTTTTCAAAACCAAAACTACACTGTAAAAATACTCCAGTGCTAAAAGTCTAGCATAGTATTTATTTTTTAGAACAAAAATATTATCGAAAAAGTCTCAAATGTAAACGGTTCAGGTACAGAAAATCATCTTATGGTATAAAATACATGATCAGTTTATTACATGTTAATCAATGAGTACATCACAGAAAATTAATCAGCAACAAACTATGACATCAAGTTAATGTTCACAGGTTCCAGTTTGTTATAGCTCTTCTCATTATTAGTTTTTCCTTTGGATTAACAACCACTGCTATTTTTATGTTAAACAATGAATCAATGAATCAACAAAAAGGACTTTATTCAATTCTGAAAAATAAACTTTAATCGCAGCCTCATTTGCACATCACTGTCTTGACTGACAGATTCTGTCTCAGGATGAACTCAAATTATACTTTCACAAACTATTTTATATCCTGTATTGCATTGAGAGTTTATAGTTACAGTTTATAGTAATAGTTTGTGATGTAGATGTAAATTATCCATTTAAAATCACTGATTACTAATTTAACATTATCCTGGAACAATGAATTAGAATTAGAGTTAGACCTCATGTGAGAGGGTGACGTCATTTGAGACACTTCATAGCTGTTGTTAATATGTCATCCAATACCTCGGACTATAAGCGTGATGCGCCTGATCTCCTCTGGCTTCTCTGGGTTCTTCACCGTGTACACGCCCTCGTCTTCCTCACCCACAGCGTCTACGATGAGGTGGCTGAGGTGCCGGTTGAGTTTAGTCCGACTGTTGATGACAGCACCGTCCCGCATCAGGACCACATCAGGCGACCGCGGAGAAGACCTGTTCCGAAATGTGACCTCCAACCCAAGGGAGGGCAGCATGATGTGGAAATCCTCCCCATGGAACAACGTCATCGAGTCCTCGTCGACTGGATTAGATGGTGGAGACGCGGAAGAGGGAGCATTGACAAACACATTATGTAAAAGAGCGGCTCATAATTCATCATTGACGAGTGACAAACTCAACATGAAAGTCTTACCTTTCACAGGAGCAGACAGAACTGTGAAGAAAGAGAAAATAGAAATTAAAGGTGATATGTTTGGACTCTATGACACTGGCATTGGTGGAATAAGACACAGTTGACATATTTCCATATCACTACTACAGAGCAATTTAATGACGTACCTGTGGTGAGCAGGAGGCTGAGTGTGACCACACTGACTGTCCCCATCCTGGCTGATGTGATTGTGTCTACAAAGAAAGATGTGTGAGTCAAAACCATAGGCAGGATGTATTTGTTTTCCTTCACATGTGTAACTGGATTTATTAGTTTGAGGAAATCTCTGAGGGATCATGCAATTTTGTTTACCGCCACTAAGGAGTTGGTCGGTTAAAAAACAGGATTGCACAATAACAACTGAACAGATTAGCAAGAAATCTGTTTCACTTTATTTAACATTGTGAAACAATTTCAACATTGTTTTCCCAGGAAGTAATTCATGGATCTTGCACATTCAGGCCCATGTAGGGAACGGACATCTATGATTATATGAAGATTGGTGCAGCTTGATTTAATTTAAAGGGGCTGTTGGGCCTTGGGGAAGGTACGTGCCCTAATGAGGGCCAGCCTTGTTAATCAAGTGACTACTGCTATTAGAATGTTGGCTGAAAAGCAATAACAATCTTGTCTTGTCATGTCCCAAATACTGGATGCAGATCACGTCCCCAAACTGAATATATTGTTATAGTGTCAAGACTGATCTGTGAACCAGATCTCATGAGGGAGATGTTCTGCTGTCATATATACACACACACACACACACACAGGTAAAATGAATATTTAACATGCTGTAGAAAGACTTGTCAGTTGCCATTAGACAATAAATGGAGACAGAATGAGTCCTCCATTCAGTGATGTCACTGTTAATAATCTCACATGTAAAGTCTCCCTGCTATGCTATAATAAACATTCAGGATCTACTTGAATCTCTTTATCATAATTTGTCTTTCGCTATTTGGAGGAACATCTGCAAACAGGATCCATGGCTGAAGAAAACTGTTGAACTTAAAATAGGTGAAACTGTAACTGAATGGGAAAAGGAACAGAGGGGGAGGGGGCTAACATGATTTCCACAAGAGCCTGTGAAGGTTTCTGATGAAGCATCCTGACTGAGGAGATATTGATGATCTTTTTGTGCTGAGACATCAGAGGCATTGCATCACGGGGCTGGAGCCAAAAGAAACGTTCCTGTGGTTTTTCATTTTAAAAGCCCAGGAGGGGACCAGGAGGAGACACCCGCAGCGCTCACTGTCGGACAGAGCAGCATCTACGCAGCATGCAGCCAAGGTTATCTAATATATATGCCAGAACAGCTATATGCTGTCAGGTTTATAAGAATTGTGTGATTATGTTTGCATTGTATTTCTTTCCATCTTTCCTTGTTGTTATTCTTTAAGGTTTACTATCCAAGGAGCCAATCTAAAACTCCTGGAGGGGACTATTTGCAGAGAATCTTTCAGCTGGACTTCAGACATAAAAGCTGCCTGTGGTGCAAATCTCTTTCAGAAAACCAATGCTATTATAACTTAATGACATACCTGGGCTCAATTTCAAATCAGGGCCATGAGATGATTTATGGGTCAAAGTTAATGTCGTGAAGAGGAGCTTCCCTTTTATAGTGTTTGTACATGTTTAGCAGGATTATAGATCACTCTCAAGGATCGTCTATTGATTATGTGCCTGAATTTAAACACAGAATAATTCATGACCCTGAAGATAATTCAAATTGTGGTGGTGGGAGTGACGACCTGGCTGAGATTCCAACAGGAAAAGTCCAGTCGGAGAATAGGGGGGCTGCAAGGAAAACATCTTTTCCTCAGGAGCATACATGAAAATGATGGTTTCTGAGAGGGATCATGATTAATGTTATAACACTGAGGGGGATTATGATGATTTAAAAACTGCCTCCTGCTTCTGAGGCGTCTGAGGCAACGCATCCGGAGTTTGTGCAAAAGACGTTTGCTGCAGTTTTCGTTACAAAGCCGAGGAGGGGACTGGGAGGGAACACCTGCAGTGCTCACAGCCACACTTTGCAGCAGCTAATAAACACGCTGTGAAGATTAAAGTGTCTTATTGCAACACGGCAGACACAACGTCACACATCCCATTCCCGATGGAAATTATGCAGCATTAAAAAATCTCACCTCCATCTGTATGTGTGCCAGGTGTCTGCCTTTGTATATGTGGAGGTACTCTTTGTTTCTTAATGTTTAATAAGAAAAAGTAAAAATTCACAGTGTCATAATCTGACAACCAAAGCTGCTGTTTCCCAGAAGGCCTCACACAACATTATTTCCACATACCACACTCTGGGCAGGACGCCTAAAAGCCCACAGATTTTATTGTATCTGAAACAAAATATGTAACCAAACTGCGTCACAAGGAACAGAGTCACTCTGCAAACAAAACCTTAATGTCCAGTCATCTGTATCTCTCAAATGACAACGTAATCGTATTATTGTTGTCCCCATCTTTGTTTCAGGAATTCTTCTCAGGGTTTTAAACACTTTTTGAAGTCACTGCATCATAAAAAATATATCCAAGACAATGACTCTTGACCTATGTGACAGACAGTGTTTAATGAATAAAGTGATCTTAGGTGTAGGATTGGTTGGCTCTGGGAGGAGAAAAGTGAACCGGGGCCATCTGTCTGTCCCAGCAGTCGACCCTCACCCAGGCACTGCGGCCGATCTGTTATTTCTGTGCAGGATCTGAGCAGAAAGGAAAATCCAAACTCCTCTCCTTTTGTTTATGTGTGATTTTGAGCAATTGAGACCAAAACTAACATGAGGGGTCGACCCCACCGACCGCAAACATGCAACATCATGAAAACACACGCAATAAGCTATATTATGAGCTTATTCATTCATACACTGTCCTCTGGGCACAGACGATCTGGCCATCTGCTGTCCTTCCCTGACTTCATCCTCTCCTCTCACTTAGCATTACTTAGTCTTTATTCTACCTCAATGGATTCTGCTCTGAGTCTCGTCCTCTTTTGCTTTTTCTCACTTCCATTGCAATTTTCACATCTTCAAGTGTTACTTTCCACCACCATCACAACCGTTCTTCAAGTCTCCCTGTCCTCTCCTGCTGCCTTCGACAGCTCTGCATCATTTTCGTCTTCTCCTCTCAACCCCCCTGCTCCGTATCTCGGGGCATCTCTCGCTTCTTCCCTTTTTTTCCTCAGCCCTCCTCTCAAGATCTCTCTCTCTTTTTATCATGTCTCTTTCACCCTCTCCTCCTCCTTATCTTATATAATCCAAGCCTGTGCATCCCACTCTGAAATCAAAGCCTGTGCCTGTGTTCCTTCAAACTCCAAACTGCATGCTATACACTGGAGGGACAGACAGGTCTTTGTCCACTGGGCTTTAAAGAGGCGGAAATGCCATCAATGACTGCAGATGTGGGGACCTGACAAAGCTACCTCTGTGTCGTCGTCTTCTCACACACACACACACACACACACACACACACACACACACACACACACACACACACACACACACACACACACACACACACACACACACACACACACACACACACACACACACACACCAGTCTATGCTCAAAATGGACCTTACACACATACAGGTTTGTGCAGCTATCCTTATTAGGACTTTGCATTGACTTCCACTCATTGTGCATCCAAACCTTAACCTGGAGCTCAGGAAGTAAGTTTTGCTTTGGCTACTCTGCTGGTACACACACAGATGCACATACTGTACCCTCTTCCCACAGCGCTAGACATTCATAAAACATGAAGCATTAAAATAGGGCTGCACCAGGAGACACATGTGAGAGTGGCTGGGTGTGTACTTCAGGTGCAGCACCTAATAACAAACATGGAGTCTCCCTTTGCTGAGAGAATTCAAAAAAAACTTCCCATTTTCCACTCTGATGATCCCAACGTCACTCTGCATCACCTTCACTCATCTCATGTTTCAGAGCCACACAGCAGAAAAAGAAGAGGTAGGGGGGAAAGAGCTCAACCATCCAGATAATATCGATGAGACAAAATCCAAATGAAAGTCTATGTTTGACAAAAAGCAGCTGACACTTTTCCACCATATTGCCTGCACCTGTCAAATTCAATAAAATCAGTGGACAGAAATGGGTATTGGAAAAGGAAGCAGGTGCAGGGGCTACGTGACAAACCCACTAAAAAAGGGGATAAGGGCTCAAGAGGTATGGATTTGCTTCATGTTAAAAAACGCAGACAGGATCGGGTCTGGTGCTAAACACCAATGCTCTCTGGTGTTATGGGTCTGTGAGCTGCACACTGCAGGCAGAGGTGACAGCCAGGAAGAGCATCCTCCCATATAATGGATGCTATTAAGCTTTTAAGTGAAAAGAGAGGAGAAGATACAAGCTTCCTTATAATTCCTTAAGGCAGACTATGGAAATGAGATAAGACTATAACCTGTATAATATGCAATTTAAACAACAACAGCCTTGGACTGAATCTGTACATGCACATGAGGCTACAATCAACATTTATCATCATCCTGCATCCTGTAGAATAAAGCTGCATGATATTCCTGACTCTCCCCAGGAGGCTGCATGGGGAATAAGTGAAACGGCTCCATCCTTGATGTGTTCACTCAGTAATCAGGATGAACATATTTCCACAGCTCTCCTCTCCCATTCTCTGACAGTATATCATGTGTTTTTAAACCTCACAGCTCAGAAACATGCAGTCACCCCCCGGACCGGGACAGCAGACAAGCGCATCAACCCAAAAAACTGCAGAATTTAACCCGTGGCGCACTGGTCCTGGTTTTGGGAAAACGCATCGGCGCGCGTCATACGTGTTAGAGGCAGAAATAAAGCAGCTCTCGGCGGCTCACCTACCTCTATGAGTCCGGTCACAGCTGCAGGGATGTGGGGTTTGACTCAGAGGTCAGTGTTCGTGCGATCGGAGCCTGGTTTCTGCCTCCTTCTCCAACCTCGCCCCCTCAAGAGCCACGCTTCACCGCTCGGGCTCAACATTTGGAGGACGCTCAGAATATGTCGGGCTCGACTCGTGCGCTCGGAGACACTCGACTCGTGTCGGGAAACACCGGACAGCCCCCCCCCCGACCCACCTATGGTCCCTCTGACAGAGAAGATGGAGGTGATGGTCGGTCAGAGTCAGAGGATGCTGATGCTGCACAGTGAGCATCCATCAATCTATTCAGCTGTCAGGTCCACACAAGATGATATCAGAATAGTTATTTATGTGCTTTTGCTTGGTGTAATGATTTTGATCACATCATTTCAGAAATTTTTTACCCCAAGATAAAAGCATTTCCTTGGTGGTCAGGTTTGAGGAAATTGGTTGATTTTATTTTGATTTAACGGGAAATACAAAATAAAGAGAATGATCTTAAAGATAGTGAAAATTCACTCATGATCTACTCACCACGATGTCGATGGAGGTGGTGGGTGAAGTGGTGGGTCCACAAAACACTTCTGGAGTTTCAGGGGTAAACAAATCACATTCGAAGTAAATGAGGACTCATTCTTCAAATGTAGAAAAACAACAGAAAATGCCTCCGCGCTGCTCCTGTGTCCATAAACCCCGACATTTAAAATCAACTGGAAACGGCCTCATTTACACCATGTTTTCAGCCTGTATGTCCGCTGTGATCGACACATGAACACGGCTCCAGAGGAGGATCACGGGACATTTAGGCTTAAAATCTTGAGTTGTAATTCTCATAAAATAACATGGAAACAACATATGGATTATATTAAAGGGAAATTATGTACAAATCTACAGGGATATGCTAAATTCTAAGGCCTTGCATGGAACATACTCTCTTATACTTCCCAACATAACTTCTTTGCAATTGTGGGATTGAAGTCAATTTCATCAAAAGCTTAGAGAAAGCTAATATAAGTTGATCTTCGGTTTTGGTTTCTATTTTTACAGTCACAAAGGCACAGCTATACAATTAAGGTCACATTGTCTGTACAGATGCAAACATATGCTTAAAGGCAAAGGAAGTATTTAATATTTTCATTGACAGTACAGACTGATGTCATGATATTAGTTGGCAAAAGCTCAAAAAACTAGAGCTAATGAGTCTGTTTTTAAAACACCAATGACATTTACCATACAAATACAACATACCTTCAAAGCTGCATGCTAAAAGGTAAAGAGACAGTAGGTGAATGCACGGCAAGGACAAACATCATAAGATATTGATGTAGAGGCAGCATCAGCATTCGGGTGCATATATCTCATCTGTGGAGGTAATAGGATTGGACGAGGCCTTAATGGAGTAGGTGGTGGTGGTTAATGGAGACATAGGAACAACAAATACACTGGTAGTTCATGATTACTAAGATGTAGAAGGCACTATATGCACTTCATATCAGGGAAGGAAACAAGCTTTTTTTTCCATCATCTGGACGCTTTAGCTGATGGATTTCTAAACACATCCCATCGGTTCGAATGTTCCACCATCCCAACATGATTTATAAAACTCCCTGCATCATGGTTGGTCACCTGCCAAAAAGGCTGATTAAGTTTAAGCACTTAGCACACTGAGCAGCAGCAATTTAGCCGTGTTAATTCCAGCTCTATTTGTTGTATAAAGGGAGAGGCGGAACACACAGGAGGAAGAGAGCCACAAGGACCCTAAATTTGAAGGAGCAACATCACTCTCAGCGATAATCATTTTAAAACCTGCAGGGGAAGACGTATACCGAGAGTACATTTTTGAAACATTAAAATCTGAGACACTTGTCCCTTTGTTAAGCTTCACACATCACTCTGTTATATACAAAATGTCTTTACATTTATGTACAATCACCTTTTGACAAAAACATTCTTCAAGTGTTTAATAGAGGCAAACAGCTGACTCACTAGTGCTTCAAGAGGTCTCTGGTTTGAAAGGGTATCTACAGATAAGACCGCACACACTTACGCAGATTTACTGACATATGCTGTGAAAGTGCATGACTGTATTGATGCTATGTCTTGTTCCTGCCCCTTCCTCTGCCTCCTGCATTAGTGACAGGAGCAGAGAGTGCGTGTGTTTGAAAGTCAACTTTCTGCTGAAGGATTCCTGAGAGAATGAACTCGGCAGTGACGACACGGAGGGATGAAGACACGGCCGGGCCGCACAGCGACCAGTCCTCCTCGCAGGAAATCACTACAGTCTGAGGCTGAGATGACAGAAAATAAAACTTGTTATTTACGGATTTAGATTTAAGGTAAATTATGCAATGTGAAGACAGATTGCAATCATGAAATGTTTAATGTTTGTTTGGTACCTTGTGAGAAGAGGGCATCTTGGGGAGAAATGTTGCTCCACTGCAGCAGATAATGTCTTTCATTTGAGCTGGCTCCGGCTTAACTGATTTTGTAACGTGGATCTCATATCCCTAGGAGAATAGGAGGGAAGTGAACAAAATCCTAACAAATTAGATTTTTCTGTTTTTAATTGAATCTGTGCAAAAATGCCTCAGGAAATCAATACTCTTGGATTATGGTATCACACATGTATACTGTTTCCTAATTCTAGATTTGTCACGAGAATATGTGGTAACAATCCCTTGGCAGTTTTGATGACAGTGCAGGAGAACGTGTAACAGAAATTGAAACATTACCATCTGCGTCCACATGTGAAGTGCCCATAAAACCACGACATTGAAAGTAAATGACAAATTATGTCCTGTAGGCTTTAACAGTAAACAATCAACACTGTCATCTTGTAATGATGTGAGCACCCTCAACAACATAGACACTGAGCTAAAAGACAATAAGATGTGTTACAGGAAATGGATGATTCTTCTCATAACACTTCTGGATTCCCACCATGACTCACTATTGCTCAAGAGTCAATATTACCCACCATCCCTAAACCATTTTCCAAGGGAAGCACAATGCTGACACACTGTCAGCCTCTCACTGTCAAGCTCAGAAATACATAGGATGAATGAGTTGGAGTACCTGTAATAGAGTGTGACTGCTGGCAACTGTCAGAGAAGTCTGCAGGCAGAAACCAAACTTCTTCTCCTGCTCCGGATCCTTCACAACAAAAGCATGAGGTGACAGGAAGCTCCCAGCTTTACCGCTCTGAAACAACATGACAGGAGAGCGTCTAGGTGAGTATATCTCTGTATTAGTGTGTGCAGTACATGTCCATATTATATTATCAAGGGGAGAAAAAAAAACACAAGTCTGGGATAAACTCTTCATACAGTAACTAACCTTTTCCAACCAGCATGTGGTGACAATTGGGATTCCTTTGGCCACAGCACAAAGGAACTTGACAGTCCTGCGCACTTTATCAGTCACCAGGCAGTTCATGTCTGCCACACCTTTAGCCATGTTGCCTCCAAGACGAGCCAGCACTCTCTCCCCAGCTTCATCTGTCACGCCTGTGAACAGCACCTGAGGGAATGACAGACGCATCTCGGGTCAAAGCTTCAATGACTGCACAAACCACAAAGAACTGTTCAACTCTGCAGATGTGGATTAAACGTGTGAGTGTGATACTTTGGGGAATGCACCTATTAATTTTCATGCCAAGACAATTCTGTCAGTTCCATATGAAGCCAGAGCCAGGAGGTGATTAGCCTATTTTAGCATTGACACTGGAGACAGGGGGAAACAGGTAGCCTGGCTCTGTCCAAAGGTCAGAAATGTATGCAGAAAGATCCCCTCGACAAACTAAAATGTCAAATTTTGCTTTTTACGAGGAGTTATGTCTTAAAACCACTGTTAGAAAATTGTTTTTTGACTTCAATATGAGTTTACAGAGACATGTGACTCCTTACAAAAACATAAGATTGTGTGAGGATTGCTCAAAACATCAGACGTAGCAGTAGGTGTGTTTTTGAAATTTGGAGAAAGCCAGGTTAGCTGTCCCCCCTGGCTCCAATATCAGTGCTAATTTAGGTTAATCACAATCTGGCTCTAGCTCTATACTTAAGATATGAGAGTGGCCTCAATTTTTTCCATCTCATTTTCAAATATGTATTCATTCAAATATTTACAATTATCCCACTTGTGCATAACTTGATTGTCAAAAACGCCCACAGGTTTATCAAAGAGACAAACACAGATACACAAACTGACTTTGTAGGCCTGACTCGCAGCTTGTAGTCGACCTCTAGCTGCAGGGGAAGACAAGGAGGAGCGAGGAGTCTTTGCCACAGGGGAGGAGTCCACAGGAGCCTGTCGCTTCCGGGATACTCTGCTGGTCGGAGTCTGTGGCTGTTAAAAGAGAGAAAAATGGGGGTGAGGGGGAGTAAAGAGAGAAACAACAAGGTTATGCAAGGATGAAGAAAAACATGGTGAAAACACACTAGGAGAATGGTGAGCAGAGTAAAGAAGCCATATAACATAAGACTGGGAATTGGCTGTGTGATCACTAAGCCTCTTAATTTATTAGTGTATTAATGTTGATGCACAGCAAGTCAGGCTACTCTTGTTGCAAAGAGAGTGGGGAGAGACTTAGAGAGTCCCTGATGTTGATCGCAGTACATTTTGATGGAAAGGCTGAGTCACAGAGAGAAATGCACCAGGGCCTTTGTCCGAGGTAAAAGCCTCATTTTTCAAGGACAGAAGTTACTGGACACTCTGCTACTATGTTTTCTCCAATTTGTGTTTCAGCCTTAATGTGTTTTAATAAAAATAACAACTTGACTTTTAAATTTAATTTCATTCATTTTCATTTCATGTTTAAAAGTGAAAGTCACCTCTGGAGTCTGTACTTTAGCCTCCTGTGTCAGGGAATTGGCAGAAGTTCCACTCTCTTCCTGCTCCTCTTTCCTATTCTTCTGGACGACTGATGGTCGACGTCTGCCCCTCTTCTCACCAATCTCTACTTTCTCACTCACATTTTTCCCCTCTACTTCAAAAGGAGATTCCTTTGCATCCCTCTTGACTTGAGCACTAGATGCTCTACCTCTCCTCTTAGCTTGGACAGGATTCTCATCTTTAGTTTCATCTTTTCCTTCTTCCTGTGTTGTCTCTACTGCTCGGACTTTCTCTTTTACTTTAGAAATGTTGGCACTACTGTGAGAATCCTCCTCTTTATTTGGCTCGAGCTCTCTCTTCCTTTCTTGTCTTTTGTCTTTCGCTTCATCTCCATTGCTGGCTGCAGAAGCTGCTGATTTTTGGGCTCTGCCCCAGACATTCCTCTCAGGAAGACGTGATTCCTCACTGCCGTGACCTTCGTCCTGATTGGACTGCTTATCCTCGTCTGCAGCAGTTGATTCAGAGATGTTTGTCGTGGCTCTGCGCTGTCCCCTTGTGGTACGAGTATGCTGTGAGTCTGCCTTCTCTTTATCATCTTCCTGAGGAACTGCACTAGAGGATGGCTCAGTTTTCCTGCCCTTCCTACCTCTGGCTGCAGGTTTGGGAGCAGAATTCTGATCACTCTGACTATTGATAGAAGGGATAGAGTCTGGCACAGCCTCTGTTATCCTTGGTCTTCCTCGCTGCCTGCCTCCTCTTCCTCTGCTTTGAGATCTCACACTGCAGCTATCATTACTGTCCTGCTCTGTTGTCTCTGCAGCCACCGTCCTCCTCCTGTTGCTGCTTCTGACGACGACTGTCTTAGGTGGCTCGCTGGTTCTTTTTGCTCCTCTGCCTCGACCTCTCCCGCGGCCCTGCTGGGTGTTGATACTTGACGCAGATCTCTCAGAGCTGATCGAGTTAGAGGAGTTGGAGCGAGATCTGGTTCTCCTCGCTGGGACATCATCATCTGCTAATATAGCTGAGTCTTGCTCTGTTGAACATGCAGCAGTAGTAGCTTTATTCGTTGCTCCTCGACCTCTCATACGCACTTTAGATTTGTTTTCTTGTTGTTCTTTGGCCTCTTTTTCTTTCTCCAGTCTTTCTCTTTCTTCCCATTCCTTTTCTTCCCTCTGCAGTCTTTCTTGGTGTTCTTCTTCCCTCCTCTCCCTCTCAAGTCTCTCTTCTAATTCCCTCTTTTCTCTGTCCAATCTCTCTCTTTCTTCCTGCTCCTTTCTTTCCCTTTCCAATTTCTTTCTCTCTTCTCGTTCTGCCTTTTCACGTTCCAATCTCTCCTTTTCATCATTATCTCTTTTCTTCTCAAACTGTTCTTTCTCTTTTTGTATTCGATCAGCTCTTTCCTTTTCTTCTTGTTCCTGTCTCGCTTTCTCTACTTTTTCCTGTTCGAGTCTTATCCTCTCTATGTTTTCAGCATTCAATCTTTCTTGTTCTTCCTTATTTTCTTTTTTGATTTTTTCTTCCATTATACATCTCTCTATTTCCTCTATCTCCCTCTTTTTTCTCTCTTTATCTCTTACGTCTGCAACATCTCTCTCCTCTCCCAATCCTTTTAGTTTTTTCTTTATTCGCTTGCCATTTTCAACAGGTTTATTTCTTTCAAATTCACACTTTTCTCCATCTTCTTCATCGTCTTTCTGCTTCCTTGTAAACGTTCTCCCCCTTGTTCTCCTACCCTGCTCTACCTCCTCCTCTACCTCACTTTCATCCCGATCAGGCCCGGATTTTCCCCCTCTTCCTCTGGTAGTTGGCAAAGCTTTACTCTTCCCTCTCGTCTGTCTCTTTGGAGATTCTGAACACTCTGTCTGTTCTTCCTCCTCTCTTATTCTTGCCCTTGACCCTTGTTTATCTCTAACACTGATTCCACTGGTTCCAGCTTCAGATTGTGTCACTTGACTTTCAACAGCAGGGACCTCAGAACTTGAAAGCGTTTGTGACTCCTCCTCTTGAAGTTGCAGAGCCTTTGCCTTTCTTTTTCTTGGACCTGGAAACGAGTCCTCATCATTACTTTCCTTATCTTCAACCATTTCCACTGGCTGAGTTCCAACAGTGAGAGGCTGTGTGTCCTCATCTTCAAGTCGAAGTTGCTTTGCTTTTCTTTTTCGTGGGCCAGGAATTGAGTCGTCTTCGTCACTTTGCTCACCCTCACATCCACCCATGGGCTGAGTTTCGGAGCATAGACTACCAGAGAGGGATTGCGTCTCCTCAAGTTTCAGTGCTTTTGCTCGTCTTCCTCTAAAAACTGTAATCGAGTCTTCTTCATCACTTTCCCCACCTTCACCTGCATTCACTGTCTGAATTTCAACTGCAGAGACCTCAGAGTTTGTGAGTGTTTGCGTCTCCTCTTCTTCAGACAGTTGCTCTGCTCTTCTCTTTCGTGGGCCTAGCATCAAGTCGTCATCGTCACTTGTAGCCATGGGCTGAGTTTCAGCACAACCAAAGTGAATGGGCTGGGTTTCAGCAACTAATAAACCTGCACCAGTGAGAGGCTGTGTCTGCTTATCTTCTTCATCACTTTCCCCACCTTCACCTGCATCTACTGTCTGAATTTCAACTGCAGAGACCTCAGAGTTTGTGAGTGTTTGCGTTCCATCTTCTTCAGACAGTTGCTTCGCTCTTCTTTTTTGTGGGCCTGGCATCCAGTCCTCATCATCACTTGTAGCCATGGGCTGAGTTTCAGCACAACCAACGTGCATGGGCTGGGTTTCAGCAACTAATAAACCTGCACCAGTGAGAGGCTGTGTCTGCTCCTCTTCTTCTTCACCACTTTCCCCACCTTCACCTGCATCCACTGTCTGAATTACAACTGTAGAGACCTCAGAGTTTGTGAGTGTTTGCGTCCCCTCTTCTTCAGACAGTTGCTTCGCTCTTCTTTTTCGTGGGCCTGGAATTAAGTCCTCATCATCACTTGTAGCCATGGGCTGAGTTTCAGCACCTAATAAACCTGAACCAATGAGAGGCTGTGTCTGCTCCTCTTCTTCATCATCACTTTCTTCATTACCACATGCATTCATGGGCTGAGTTTGAGCTACTGATAAAACTTCACCAGACATTCTTTGCTGAGGTTTAATTGTCTTCCTATGTTCCTCACTCTCTTCTGCCACACTCTCCTCTTCCTCAAAGGCAGATATTGGTTGGGTTTCAGCCATGGAAGGAGTACATGAAGTAGTAAAGCCAAAAGGCTGAGTCTCAGCAGTAGCAGTAATATCTTTGCTCTCATCTTCATCCATCTCATTCTCTGAATCACTTTCTGACTTTGAAATATATGCCTGTGTTGCTTCTAGAACCAAATCTGTCCGATCTTCTTTTTCAGGACGTCTGTCAGGCTCCTCATCCTCTCCATAGGCCTGTGTAGCCTCCATATTTGCATCATTGTCTGCAAAGGTTCTATCTGCTGTTGGGGTATTTGCATATGCTTGGGTATCTTCCATATTCACACTCCTTTCCACAAATGCCTGGGTGTTCTCCATGGCTAGAGCTTGGGCCTGACACTGTCGGTGGCTGCTTTCAGACAATCCCAGCTGAAAAGACCTGTCTCTGCTGGACGGTTGATCCATTTCATCATCAGAAGTTTCAAGGCAAAAAGCTTGGGTGGGGTCCATGGCATGGTCCTGTGGAGGGTTGTTTTGGAAATCTCGGGTCTGAAGAATGAAGGACTGCGTCTCAGCCACCAGAAAGTCCTCTTCCTCCTGGCTGTCTGAGCAGGATGACAATGCTACAGGTCTTACAGCAGGGCCTGCAGCACCTGGCAAACAGAGAAGACAGAAAAAGATACTTGTGGAACTTTCTGGTATACATTGTCATAGAACAAGGATACGTGCTTTTAAAAAAATAATTGACTCACCCCTAAATGGAACTGAAGAGGGACTTACGAAAGCCTGAGTAGCCATATTTTCCACCTCTCCTTCTGGGACCATCCCAAAGTCAAAAAAACAAAATTCAGACAATTTAAACATGCTTAAATGCAAATGTTAAAAACAAAAGTATTAAATAATGTATACAGTGGATCAAGAAGGTCATAGTGTGTCTTCAAATCAAAAACTGTGACTTCACTTCAGTGAAGTGAAGAATCTCTCCTTTCCAGTTATTCATATACAAGAATTTGAACCTATTTCTAGACATATATTCTTATTTTTTTCTGATTCATAATACATAATGAAAATAATCATTAGTTGTATCCTACATTCACTCCATTAAGTTCTAATTTTAAAATGTGTTCATTAATTACCTGACAGTTGTACAGGAGTAGAGCAGTTCTGCAGAAGAGGAACCATCAGCCGAGATGCGTTTTCTTCGCCTAAATTAGGGATCTGGTCATCACCTGCCTCGTCAATGTCTACCTCCTTATCCTCCACATCTGTATCACTGTCCAATCTGAGGTCAGTTGGTTTGGATCCGTTCTGGCCTGACCCCTCCACATCTGTGTCTGCATCCGAATCTGACTCAAGAGCTGCTGGCTTGGTACCAGGAGAGGCAGACAAGGTTGTGACAGCTTGAGACATAACCTGAGGAGAATCGTCTTCCACGTCTGTGTCACTGTCAGACAGAATAGCAACCCCTCTGTCTGCAGCAAACACCACTGGGGATTCATTGAGTGTAGGGGCAGGGATCTCTTCTTCATCTGTGTCACTGTCGAAATGTAGGCCATGAGGAGCAACAGCGGCAGATTCAGGCCCAGCTGGAGTTGTGGCCAATTTAATGGAAAATGTGTCTATTTTAGAGCTTGATTCATTTGTTCCACATTTCCTTTCGTCTTCATCGTCAACATCTGTGTCACTGTCAAGGCGGAAATCTTTTGGTTGCATTAAAGGAGCAGAGTCAGCTGTGGATGCACTCTGAACTGACATGGGCTTTGCTTTTGTGGCAGTGTCTGACACAGCAGCATCGTCATCCACATCAGTGTCACTGTCCATAGTAATTCCCTCAGGCTGAATAACTGAGTTAACATGAGAAAGTTTGGTACTGTCATCACAGGAAATCACAGTTTTAAGAACTTTGTCCAAGGCATCTTCATCCTCATCGACATCTGTATCACTGTCCATGTGAAAGATGGCAGTGTTTGGTGGCTGACTGACTTGGTTTATGTTCAAGTTCACAGGACCTGCAGATGCCACCCCTTCCTCCTGTCCCTCCACACCATTGTCACTGTCCATGATTAATACAACGATCACATCTTTTGTGACTGTTGATGTAGAGACAGGCAACTCATCATCTCCCATAAAACTGACATTTCTTTCCTGTGTCACTGGTACATGTTGTCCACTTTCCTTAGACTTCGGAGGAAGAACAGACAGAGTGTGTTCTTTCTCTCCTCCTTCGTCTTCTTCACTGTCATCCACGATCGCAAGTGTCTTTTTTTCCTCCAGCCGCTGTCCAGCCACATCTACTTCTGTCTCTTCCTTGCTGAATCTGACATGTCTGTATGGCCTATTTTTAGTGGAGGAGGATGGTGTGATAGGACTTTCATCCTCACTGTCAGACAGTGGAAAACAGAGGTGACAAGCATGGTTATTTGGGAATAAAAGAAAACTGTATAAAAGCATATATTTACAGAGACTAGCAAAGCTCAAAAAAGTGTTGCTAAGATACCTTTCAGGGACAATTTTGTTTGTGGGACTCAAGAATGTGGAACAAGCAGGACTAGATTTATGGGAGTCAGAATCAGACACTGTAGAGACAATAAAGATAAAATTGTAGAGCAGCAGACACAAAACAGAGCTTAATATTAAACATACAGAATATACATACCTAAAGTCTTACGCCCTCTGCCTCCTCCGTCTCTTTCTCCATCTGAGTCCAAGTCAGATTCTGGGACCAGGGTCCCCTGTGGCTGGGTTGGTGTTTGCTCTAAGGAGAGGCAACTGGCCCTGACAGGAGTCTCGGTTGATGCCACTCTTGCCTTTTTGTCTCCATTTTCACATTTCTTGCTGTCTGTGCTTTTGTCATCTTCCTTTTTTCCAGAGACATCCGGTGAACCAGCCTTTACACCCGTATTTCTGCTCACAGAAGTCCTCATGCCCTTTAGGGAAGAGATTGCTTCTACAGTGCAGCTGACATACTGACATGGGATGTCTGCCACCACCAAACTGTCACCATCATTGAGGGCATAGCGTACGTTAGGTGTCAGCTTTAAACGGCCTTTGCGGGTCCCATTCATGCTCCCGAGGTCCCAAACCAAAGCCTCTACATCCTCTTTACTGCTATGACCTCTTCTGCTGAAGACAGAGATGCTGATGGTCAGGTGCTGCTTGGATATTGAAGGTGCTGGCAGGTGCAGGCTGCAGGCGTTAAGGTCACGGCCCAGGACATTAACTCCCAAAAAGAGGGGCAACTCTGAGTGACAGAGAACATCCATTGTAAGAAGAACATAAACAAGACCCATAGATTATATCAGCAAACAACCTTGTGATAAAAGCAGCAGTAGATCACTCACCTGTCTCAGGGACGTGCTCGTTTTTTAAGATGCACAGTTTAGCCAATGGCTGACCCCTCTTATTATCATCCTCCTCTTCATTTTCTTCCTCATCTGACTCCAGGAATGAGTCAGAGATCACCTGTGTAGCCTCCATTCTTCACACAGGGTCCGATAAGATCACTGCTGAGCACAGACACAAACAAGTATGTGTAATGTTGACGTGTAAACCCAACAACGTTTCCAGTTGGTGATCTCGTCAAAATAACTGTGCAAGCAACGTTAGCCGAGACAGCTAACTGATGATCTCTAGCTTCGAGCCTGTGCTATTTAATATTTATCTGTTGTATAATTGCTAATATTAGGTTTTGTATCTAAATAATGTGAAGACACGCGGATATAACTTTTGTTTTAACTGTGTCAACATTTCTTGTCAGATCCCATCAGTTCACAGCTATCCAACTTCCGGTCAGGATAAAAACAAAACAACGGAAAATACTTAATAACCGCTAGTTTGGCTACTTCACACGTAAACGCCATCTTTAAACGACTCTTTATATAAGTTAATGTTAATGGCCACTGAGACGAAATTGGTATCTTTCTACTTTTAAAACTATTGCTATCTGTATAAACAACCACACAACTCAAAGAGGAAGTTTACGAGACTGAACAAGTAGCTTGACAGATTAGCTCATGTGTTCGTTAGCAGCGTGCACGTTTTTCATGTTATCATCTGCTGGAGTCGTCTAATCAATAAAACACAGTACCCTGCAGCCCACCTTCACACTGCTCGTCTCGGTCCGAGAATATAAAACACTTATAAACACATAATGGAGCATTCACTTCCTGGAAAACACTTTACAACGCCCATGTGAGGCGTTTTAGCCGCTAGCGATTGGATGGTATGAACGCCACTCACACTGAAATCTGTTGCCATTGGATAGCGACACCGAGGCTAGTTTAAAATGTCTGTGATTGGATAAAGCTGCCTGAAGCGTGATTGGTTGATACTGTCTTTTTCCCGCTATACCCACTTAATTTTAAAGGGACCGTAAAGTAAAACTGGATCAAGTCGATTCATTGTTTAAATTGATCCAATATGATTTTAAATGCTTAAAAGAAGGGATAACAGTCACGGGCTATATAAACGTTTGTATAAATCATAATTGCAAGAAGTTAGCTGACAGATACTTCCAACAATAGTTACTATTCAGTGGTCTGAAGTGATTTTCTTTCATTTCTCTGTCCTGAGGCTTCATTTTCTTGCTGCTCCAGAGAAAACATGCTTTACCCATCCTGGGTCTCAGAACCACAGGGGGACCCGGATCCCCCAAGCCCTCTGTTTTCTTATTTACATGAAAATAAATAAAACACAATTCATCGATGTAAAGTTGTTTAATGTGGGCTTTAAAGGGATAGTTCACCCAAAAATGAAAATTCACTCATTATCATCTCACCACTATGCTGATGGAGGGGCATGTGAAGTGTTTGAGTCCACAACACATTTGGAGTTTCAGGGGTAAACAGCGTTGTGACCAAATATAATACAATTGAAGAAAATGGGACCCCTTCTTCAAACATAAGAAAACAGAATGAAAACCATAAAATTGCCTCCATACTGCAACTCGTGAATACTTTCTACTGTCAGCATTAACTAGGAGGAAAACTGCGGATATTTAGGCTAAAAACATGGTGTAAATAATGCTGTTTAGGGTTGAATTATAATGTCTAGCCCTAGATCATGTGGATGACACCACTGTATGTTTTTTTTTGCTGTTTTTGCCAAAGTGTTGTCAAATGAAAAGGGTCCTTGTGTCCACAGTTCAGGAGCATCGTAATTATGTTACCTTTTAAAATGTTGTCTAGTACTAACAAAGTGGGTTTAATCAAATAAACACATGACAACCTTGGGATCTGTGTGAAGTGAATATGGGCCTAGCAGCTGCATTTTTTTCTGAGGCCTCATTGCACCTGTAAGCACTACAGATGATCTACTCCATCTGTTATTTAGTTACCACTTGATCACACTGCAGGGTCATGACTCCCTCATTCCATAAACCCACAGAAACACGTATGCACACATTAACGAAAAGGAAAACACGGTTTTTTTTTACAACTTTATTAGCAGTGAATGACAAAGGGTATCTAACATACGCTAAAGCTGTAGTAGTTCTAGCACTGCTCTTAACACTATGTTGGTTCCTTCATTAGTCTTGTGGATTTTTCCTTTTGATTATTTTTCATTTTGAATTTGATGTCTTGACCGTCAGATCTTCGTCTTCAGGCGTCCTCATCAGCGTCCTCCTCGAATTCACCCTCCTCCTCAGCAGTGGCATCCTGGTACTGCTGGTACTCAGACACCAGATCATTCATGTTGCTCTCAGCTTCGGTGAACTCCATCTCATCCATACCTTCACCTGTGTACCAGTGCAAGAAGGCCTTGCGACGGAACATTGCTGTGAACTGCTCAGAGATGCGCTTGAACAGCTCCTGGATGGCCGTGCTGTTGCCAATGAAAGTGACGGCCATCTTGAGGCCACGGGGTGGAATGTCACAGACAGCGGTCTTGACGTTGTTGGGGATCCATTCAACGAAGTAACTGCTGTTCTTGTTCTGCACGTTGAGCATCTGCTCGTCAACCTCCTTCATGGACATTCGGCCACGGAACACAGCGGCGACGGTCAGATAGCGGCCGTGACGTGGGTCGCATGCTGCCATCATGTTCTTGGCATCAAACACCTGCTGTGTGAGCTCGGGCACTGTGAGGGCACGATACTGCTGGCTGCCCCTGCTGGTCAGGGGGGCAAAACCAGGCATGAAGAAGTGCAGACGAGGGAAAGGCACCATGTTGACAGCCAGTTTGCGGAGATCAGCATTGAGCTGACCAGGGAAGCGCAGGCAGGTGGTGACCCCACTCATGGTGGCGGACACCAGGTGGTTAAGGTCTCCGTAAGTGGGTGTGGTCAATTTGAGAGTACGGAAGCAGATGTCGTACAGAGCTTCATTGTCAATGCAGTAGGTTTCATCTGTGTTCTCCACAAGCTGGTGGACTGACAGGGTGGCATTGTAAGGTTCAACCACTGTGTCGGACACCTGAGGACAGAAAACACACATGATTTCTTCAGTCTCATGATCTTAGAAAAGAGACCCATGGCAAGAAGAACTAAAATTATAAACCAAAACATCTCATACGCCTTCACAAAGGGACTTTACCTTGGGGGAAGGCACCACACTGAATGTGTTCATGATACGGTCAGGGTACTCCTCACGGATCTTGCTGATGAGAAGGGTTCCCATACCAGATCCAGTTCCACCACCCAGAGAGTGGGTGAGCTGGAAGCCCTGCAGGCAGTCGCAGCTTTCTGACTCTTTGCGGACCACATCCAGGACTGAGTCCACTAACTCAGCTCCCTCTGTGTAGTGACCCTTAGCCCAGTTGTTTCCAGCACCGCTCTGACCTGGAGGGGAAGCAGTGACATGCATGTGAACCATTCTCTTTCCCCGTTTATAAAAGGCCGTAGTCATTCAGTGACACAAGAAGTGTCTTTATTCCACCTACCGAAAACAAAGTTGTCAGGTCTGAAGATCTGCCCAAAGGGTCCAGACCTCACTGAGTCCATGGTGCCAGGCTCCAAGTCCACCAGAATGGCCCGAGGAACATATTTACCTCCTCCATGAGGTAGAGGACGAGAGGCGACAGGGAGACAGAGGAAAAACAGAGGAGAAAAAGCAGAAAGCTCAATAATGCAGGAAACCACATTTTTGAATGTTACACTGGATATTTAATGTGTGAAAAACATTCTCACATGACAGGAGACACGAGAATAGTACATCTAATGTTATACTTCAGCATGAAATGACCAAGCAGAAATTATGTACCCACAGTTCAACCTTTATGTATAAATCACATGATAAGAAAACAACTAACCTGTGGCCTCATTGTAGTAAACACTGATCCTGTCCAGCTGCAGGTCACTGTCTCCATGGTAAGTCCCTGTGGGGTCGATGCCGTGCTCATCGCTGATCACTTCCCAGAACTAGAAACAGAAAATGGAATGTATCGCATGGCATGGTTACTTGTAAAAGAAAGTATGCATCTATCCATTAGCAGTGCGGTTCATGGGACCAGGGACTTTAAACGAGAAAAACAGCCGTGAGTTTACTATTTTTTGGGGCCCTGCTGAAAATGACAGGATTTTTCCCCCTGTAACAAAACCATATCTGAACTCAATTCATACATGGCAGCTGAATATTTCCATTGCTGCCGTCTGAGGACCTAGCAGAAAGCAGTTCTTTCAGATGTCAAATGAAAAGGAGAGAGAGCACAAAGGGGCCTCAGATGAGTCTACCAGCAAAACTCAACATGACCTCTATTCACAGGCAGTTGTGATGCACTGAAGACACTGATTGTCTTCAGATCTGTATTCAAGTCTTGTTTGCTTTTTAAAGGACCACACTCAGATCTTTAAAAGTCTGTGTATTAAATCCCAAAAGTAGATGTGACTGTTGCATACACAGGCAGCCATTTGCATGGCCATATTATCTATTATCTTTCAACACAGACATTTTTTTTGCTCATACAGCATGTGATTTTGTGCTTACAGCAGCAATAGGCAGATTTAGAGTAATCAGGATAAGCAGGCTGTATTGCAGCTCAGTACTTAAGAGATTGGGAGTCAGCTACAGACAGAGTATCATGACATTAAAATAAGGCCATGTACAGCAAAAATGACCAAGTGACCTTAATATGAGGGAGACCACAGAGCAACAGAACTAAGAGCGGAAAAAAGGGAACAGCTAAAAGACAGAGAAGATGACAAAGAGTTGACAGTGATGCGATGGATAAGCCTTCAGTAAAGAGTGAAAATAATCAAAGAGAAAGAATGGGGACAATAAGCAGGAAAGCAATGCCACACCCTGACCTAATTCACCACAAAACATTCCCTCAGCAGCTCTGTCAATCATATCCACTGGACATCTGAATCAATGAGTCCTGAGGGAATGGAAACAAATGTGGGTCCTCCCTGCCGGGCCACCAGTAACACAACAATGGACAAACACAAAGCACAAATGATATTTCATTTTGTACAATGGAGCCTTATGTACTGCATTAACTTTAATTCAACAGGCCAATAGAGCACATAGAAACTGTTTACTGCAGTTGGCAT